>NC_134788.1:29782396-29859896 GCF_046742065.1 Oratosquilla oratoria
GGTGGACAGTGCCTGGGAAGGACCGCGCGTGGGTGCTGCTGCTTGGGGGGAACGTGAGTGCAGTAAGGGAGGGAGGCAGAGACAAAGGAGGATCGGTTAGGCTAGTATTAATGGTTAGGAGGTAGGGAATTAGGCTAGATTTAGACTAGGTGCAGTGGAGTGCGTTTTAGAAGGAAGAGCAAGGACCCACCCAGAAGTACTGTAGATCACAATATGTATGTATATATATATATAAATATATATATATATATATATATATATATGTATATATATATATATATATATATATATATATATATATATATATATATCACAGCTTTGGGTTGTGACACACGGCCTACTATTTCTTGTCATTTTTTCTTGCGACTGCTTTCAAACCACAGTTACCAAATACTTTCGCTCAAGGGACTCATCGACACCGTAGGCTCCACATTTTTTTTCTTTTTTTTTCATCTCCTTTCAGCCCTTTTCGGCTATCAATTCCCTCTATTCCATGGAATTACCGGAACTCTTAAGGCCTCTAGCAACTACTTCCTGATATTTTTCCTTCTTATCTTCATGAACTGTTGCGCCAATTTGGCAGTCAATTACAGTGTCTTAACGAGTTTGAGAGAGACTTCTAACTGCTCAGGAAAAGCCTCCCAGAAGATCTTTGTTCTGGGTGCCTACATAGGTCTGCGAGCAAAGACACGAATGTTTGATATTAAGTGTGGGATTCCACAACCTCGCAGTCTTACTTTTCCTCCTTGCAGTTGTAATTTGCTACTTTGAATTGGTGTTTTTCATCCAAGAGTTATCGTTCGAATTGGTTCTAACGGTTCGCTCCCCCCCCCCTGCGCGCTTGCCATTTATTGTTCAGCCCTGGGCGGGATTCGAACCCGGACCGCTGTGACAGCAGTTACGATCGCTACTACTGCGCCATCAAGCCGTGTCACTACCACTGTGTATTTACCTAGTTGTATTTTACGGGAAGGGGAGCTATGCTCGTGGTGTCCCGTCTTTATATCTCATTTTATCTAAACTGTTTTTAAATTCATGTATTGTTTTTGCACACATCACTTTCTCATCTATCTTGTTCCAAATGTCTATCACTCTGTGGGGAAAGCTGTTCTTTTTCAGATCTCTTCTATAACTGTCTTTCTTGATTTTCTTTCTGTGTCCTCTTGCATATCTATCATCCCATTTTATTAGATCCTCTCTATCAATAGTTTCTATGCCTTTCATGATTCTATAGTTATCAAGTCTCCTCTCTCTCTTCTTTGTTCTAATGTCTGTAGCTCAAGTTTTGCTAGTCTTTCTTCATATGATAGTTTTGAGTGTTGGTGCCAATTTTGTAATTGCTCTTTGTGTTCTTTCAAGTTTTGTTATACATTTTTTGTACTTGGTGACCACATCGTTGCTGCATACTTCAATCTTGGTCTTATCAAAGTGATTAGTATTTTCTTCACCATTTCTTCATCCAGGTATGTAAATGCCACTTTGATTGTTCTTATTAAATTATAAGTTTCTCCAAAAATCTTATCTATATGTTTCTCAGGTGACATACTATTCATAATAATGACTCCCAGGTCCTTCTCATTTCTACTTTTTTTTTATTCCTTCCTCTCCCAACTTATATGATCCTACTATTCTTTTTCTGCTTCTTCCAAATTCCATTATACCACACTTCTTAGTATTGAACTCTATCTCCCACTTCCTACTCCATTCCCATACTTTATTGAGATCACTCTGTAGTGACTCACAATCTTCTTCAGTGTTCACTTTTTTCAACAGTTTTGCATCATCTGCAAAGAAGTTCATATAGCTTTCAATTCCTTCATCCATATCATTAATATATATATATATATAGCAAACATTATTGGGGCCAGAACTGTTCCTTGTGGAACACCACTTACCACTTCATCCCAATTAGAGTGTCTCTTATCACCACTCATTTTTCTTTCTTGCAAAAAGTTTTCCATCCATTTCAGCAGTTTGCCCTGTATTCTTCCTGTAGTTTAATTTCTTAAGCAACTTCTTATGTAGCACCTTGTCAAAAGCTTTTTTTAGGTCTAGAAATACACAATCAGCCCATCCATCTCTTTCTTGTATTATATCTATTAGACTTGAATAGAAACATATTAAGTTTGTGATGCATGATCGTCCTTATCTGAATCCAAATTGTCTTGGATTTAGTACATTGTTTTTTCTAAATACTTTACCCATCTACTTGTAATAATTCTTTCACAAATTTTTTGCTATCGTGCTTGTTAGACTGGTCTATAGTTTGTAGGGTTTTCTTTGTTCCTCCTTTATATATAGGTACTATATTTGCTCTTCTCCAATCTTTTGGAACTTTTCATTCCGGCATTCTCTCAAAATCCAGTCTGCCATTTCATCTGGTCCATGCGATTTTCTGACATCAAGATTACTCAAATGCTTCATTATTTCATTCCTTGTTACTTCTATTTCTTTCATAGGGAGGACTTTCTCCTCCCATTCGATATCACTAGGTTGTATGTTCTCCCTTGTAAACACTGATTTAAAATGCTTGTTCATAATTTCTGCAATTTCTATTTCCTCTGTGTATTCAACTTCTCCTTGTCGTAGTTTCTCTAAATCTTGTTTGTTTTTCACTTTGTTATTTACAAACCTGTAAAATAGATTTGGTTGGTCTTTACATTTTTCTATGGGATCTTTTTCATATTTCCTTTTTTCTTCTCTACACACTTGTACATATTCATTTCTATAACTAGTATATATTTTCCATTTTTCAGGTCATTTGTCTTTTTTCCATTTTGTCCAAGCTTGATCTCTTTTGTCTTTTAACTCCCTACAACTTTTGTTGTACCAGTACTTTACATATTCTTTTTCTTGCTTTTGTCTTGGGACATACTTTTCCACTCTTTTATAAATTCTTGTCAAAATATTTAATTTCTCTTCCACTGTTGTTTCCTCTTTGTATATTCTTTCCCAGTTTTCTTTTTGAAAGAATTCTCTTATTTTATAAAAAAAAGAAAAAGAAAAAAAAATCATACATCATTCTTCCTTTTTTATATTGTTCATTTCTTTTTATGTATTTTTCCTCATTTAGTTCCAGTTCAACCAATATGTGGTCACTTTTACTTATTAGTGTCTTATATTCAATCTTTTCCACTATTTCAGGTTCTGATGTGGTTATTAGGTCCAGTCTCGATAGTTCTTCTTCATTTCTATACCAAGTGTTCTCTTGAATCCATTGCATCATTGTATGGTCAATAATCATATCAAGTAGTACATTTCCCCGCGAGTCGTCTCCACCCTTTACTGTCATCTCTTCCCAGCAGACTTCTTTACAATTAAAGTCATCCATTATAACTATTCTTCCTCCATCTTCCATCATCTTATATGTTATCCTTGTGTCTTCTAACAATACATCCTTTTCAATATTAATCTATTTACCACCTGGTGATTTCTCCGTCTTGAGTATTGGTTCTGGTGTATTATCCATCTCTAATTTACCATGCACGGGGATTACCTAAAAGTGGCCCCAGGGCCACAGTAAGTTATTATACGATGTTTTGATGGAATATCCAAACAAAACAGAAATATTGAAATTATTATACATTCACAAGAATACATGATGATTTGTGCTGCCATTGTACTTTTCAGTGTTCGATGAGTCCCTGTCGATCACAGATATGTAGTTTTTTGCTTCCAGTGTCAATGTTGTAATTCACGGGAGTACCCCAGAACTAACTCAGTGGGGGCGGTCACCTACATTAAACTTGCACCGTCAGCATTACGTATTAAAAGGAATGGGAATTTTGCCGGAAGTCATAACATTCTTCACAGAGACCAGAGTGCTATAAAAACAGGACTGCCCTGCCTAAACTAGGATGTCAAGCCACCCTGTATTCATCTCCTATAACCTTCACTGATGTCAATACTGCACATTTATGTGGTGTGTGAGGTAATCCTTATGCATATGGCTCGGACGTTGGGAACGTGCTTCCTGAATGTGTATCTCCTCCCTCCATTCTCACACATCTACATAGCATCACAAGATTCTTAAGTACAACTTTAAATTCATAACACAATTGAACATACTAAAAGACAACACTTTGCTGCATTCCTGATGTCCATCCCTCTGAATCCCCTCTCCCACGAGAGGACAGAGTCCACCCACCTGGCCAGACTACGATGCGGCCACCACCCAGCAGCCCTTCCAAGCTACCACAAGAGATTGGATGACGGCATTGTGGACAAATGCCCAGGATGTAATACATCACCCCATGCTATTCAACATGTCATGGAAGACTGCATTACACACAATCACGCACGCAAACAACACAAAATTCCATAAAGGATTTGTGGGAAAACCCCGTTTTGGCTGTAGCATTCCTTGGGGATACAGGACTGCTCGGACAGTCTAGCGAACAACAACAACATACATTTCAACACAAGACACACAACTACACGCATATCATTTAATTTCTTTACAATACTCATGCAAAGGAATGATGGTGGTGGGCATGGAATATGTCATTATATTCACAATATGGCATGACACCTTCCTCCTTAAAACTGATACCTCGAGAGAAAGTATCAGTATGGACGTTTTCATCGTTGGGCATGTGTTTTGTTTTAATAAAAAAAAAAAAAAAATCTAAGTAGGTGAGTGCAGAAATTTGCTTGTTTGCAAAACTTACCCTCTTTGTAGAGCACATCCGCACCCACGTGAGAAATCACACTGACCAGTGCAGCAAATGCACACCATTTTAAAGTGCATTTTGTTATCTTCACCAATGAAGTTTTGTTTTTGCCAACATTTGTTGATTTGTTAGCAACTATACTCAGATTTTGATGAAATTAAGTTGTGAGGCAGATACAGATGTTTGTGCATTTTTTCCAGAACCTGGCATTTATAAATTTATTACAAACTGCATAGATTGTATACTAAGTGGCTATTGCTATCATGTGGGCAATATGAACTCTTTCAATTTTATGACCCTTATGTTGGTGGAGGCATGCACTCTCCGATTGCCACCTAGTTTAGTATCTTATTATGTATTTGAAATACTTCTCAAATTTGGCTTTCCATAAATAAAACAAATCATTAGGCATATATTCTAATTCTATTGTTTCTTATGTTACACTAATTTTGTATTTCAATAGTTTTTTTGTGTAAAAACAATGACAAAATATCTAATACATATTTATCTGATAAGGAGTACAAACAAAAGATAAATATTAATGACTGATTACCTTCATTTAGACTTAATTCCATTACCAATTCTCAAATCTTTTAGTTCTAGCCTCTACTTATTTCAAGTTTTTCTGTCACCCATTCTTTACCCCAAATATCTACATTTATTGAATTGTTGTCATGTATTTGGTAGCTTTTCAACCTCATAAGCATATCTAAATGACGTTCTCCTCAACAGTTTCCAAGTTTGTTTTTTTAAACGATTCATTGGACTTGAACCTGGTTCACAGTCTGTCTGCACTAGATGCTACGTTACTCCAATGTTCCTGAACTTTGCTACATTACAGAGCAGAAAAGTTCATTCAGAAGAGTAAATACCACCATTTATGTAAAAGTTTATATCAATTTGGATTTTCTACTAAAAAAAAAAAAAAAAAAAAAATAAGATAAAGAAACCAGCCAGTTATTTCAGTGGTATCTGCCAGAAAACCTTGTTCACTACCAAATGAGAACAATCTGAAATAGATATCATTGATCATTCTTGTACCTCATCATCAGGGAATTTGTAATGTCAATGGATGTAGCAGCTTTCAACATTTCATCCATCCATCCATTCATTAGCAGCTGGCAGTTCGTTTGTATTCCATATCCTTTGCTTCCTTTGAATTTGACATGATGCCTTAGTTCTCTGCAATTTTGTCATGTGGAGAATATTTATATTGCTTTGCAATTTTACAAATGACTAGATTACATACCATGTACATGTGCACTATTTACCAAATGAGGGTGTCGCCTTGCTTTTTCCTTTGTTTCCCTTTCAAGTACTGTCAAGTAGAATGTTTGAGATAGGCCTATCCAGTGGCTCCCTTTACCCAAATCATAATTCTAGCTTCCAATCTTTACTTTGGCCTTCTTTCAGTGTTGCACATCCACAGCTCATTTAGTAGCCTTTTTTTTTTTTATCAGCATCCTTCCTCATATTGTCATCCTTGAACAGTAGGTCTCATTAGGACACTCCACATTTTTTTTTTTAATAAAATTTGATAAAAAAAAAAAAAAAATGTATTCAGTTGTCAGACCATCAGGGCTACTTGAGGGGGCAAAAGTTAAACATGCTTCTTGATTGATCTCATTCGAATGAACAAGTACTGGTAATGAGTAACTGCTGAACACCATACAAATGGTCTCAAAATGTGAAGCAGTCATTAATAGATTCTCAAAATCGTATCTTTTGTTTTGAATTCATGATCATGAACTTACTTGATTTTTCTAATTACATTTCAATTTCATTTTTGAATACCTTGTGTGTACACATTTTCCCCTTTGAGCGCTAGTAGTAAAACATATGTAAATGTACATATGTGCGGAGCTTAGAGGGAACATTTTTTATTGCACAGGTCCTACTGGAATGACTTCTCTCCAGTGTAAGTCACCATGTGAGGACTGAGAGACCTCTTTTGTGAGAATAGAGCAGAATAGCACAGGTTACACTGGAAAGGTTTCTCTTTAGTGAGGGTCCTGATATGCTCTGTGAGAAAAACATTCCTCGAGAAAGCACAAAGGTCACAGTGAAAAGGCTAGGTGGATCCATATGGTGTGTGAGAGCATCCTTTTGTAAGAAAGCCTTGTTGCACGTTGCCCAGGTCACACAGGAAGGGCTTTCCTCATAAATGGATCCTTGTATGCTTTGCTAGAGAACCCTTTCTTGAGGAAGCAGAATCAAAAAGGTCACAATGGAAAGGTTTCTCTACTGTGTGGATCATCATGTGAGCTTTGAGTTGATATTTTTGTAAGAAAACTTTATTGTACAGGCCACACTGGAATGGCCTCTCTCCTGTGTGGGTCCTTATATGATGTGTGATATAATCCTTTCTTGAGAAAACAGTATCACAAAGGTCACACTGGAAAAGCTTCTCTCCTCTGCCTTATGAGAGAACTCTTCTCTGTGAAAGTAGAATCACATAGGTAACACTGGAAAGGCTTCTCTTCTGTGTGGGTCCTTATATGCCATGTGAGATACCCATTTTGTGAGAAAGCAGAATCACAAAGGTCACACTGGAAAGGCTTTTCTCCTGAGTGGATCCTCATTTGCTGTGTGAATCCTTTCTTGAGAAAGCAGAATCACATAGATCGCACTGAAAAGGCTTCTCTCCTGTGTGGGTCATCAATTGATATTTGAGGTGATACTTTCTAATCAAAATATATTGCACAGGCCACAATGGAATGGCTTCTCTCCTGTGTGGGTCCTCATATGTATTTTGAGATTACCCTTTTCTGAGAAAGCAGAATGACATGTGTCACATTGGAAAGCCTTCTCTCATGTGTGGGTCATCATATGTTGTTTGAGATTACCTTTTAATGAGAAAGCACAATCACAAATGTCACACTGGAAAGGCTTCTCTCCTGTGTGGGTCCTCATATGATTTTTGAGAGTACTCTTTTGTGAAAAAGCAGAACTACACAAGTCACACTGGAAAGGCTTCTCTCCTGTGTGTGTCCTCACATGACTTTTTAGAGTACTCTTTTCTGAGAAAGTAGAATCACAAAGGTCACACTGGAAAGGCTTCTCTCCTGTGTGGACCATCATGTGAGATTTGAGTCGATACTTTAGTAAGAAAACTTTATTGCACAGGTCACATTGGAATGGCTTCTCTCCTGTGTGGGTCCTTAAATGATGTGTGAGATAATCCTTTCTTGAGAAAGCAGAATCACAAAGGTCACACTGGAAAGGCTTCTCTCCTGTGTGGATCCTCATATGCATTATGACAGAACTCTTCTCTGTGAAAGTAGAATCACACAGGTCACACTGGAAACGTTTCTCTCCTGTGTGGGTCCTCATATGCCGTGTAAGATAGCCCCTTTGTGAGAAAGCAGAATCACAAATGTCACACTGGAAAGGCTTCTCTCCTGTGTGGGTCCTCATATGACTTTTGAGAGTACCCTTTTCTGAGAAAGCAGAATCACAAATGTCACACTGGAAAGGCTTCTCTCCTGTGTGGGTCCTCATATGTCTTTTGAGATGACTCTTTCCTGCAAAACCAGAATTACAAATGTCACACTGGAAAGGTTTTTCTTCTGTGTGGATCCTCATATGACTCTTGAGAGTACTTTTTTGTGAGAAATGAGAATCACAAATGTCACAATGGAAAGGCTTCTCTCCTGTGTGGGTTCTCATATGACTTTTGAGATGACTCTTTACTGAAAAAGCGGAATTGCACAGGGCACACTGGAAAGGCTTCTCCCCTGTATGGGTCCTCATATGAATTTTGAGATAACTGTTTTGTGAGAAAGCAGAATCACACAGGTCACACTGGAAACGTTTCTCTCCTGTGTGGGTCCTCATATGCTGTGCACGACAGCCCTTTGGTGAGAAAGCAGAATCACAAAGATCACACTGGAAAGACTTCACTCCTCTGGGGATTATCACATGATCATTAAGGTGACTTTTGTGACATTTAAGATCACACTTTTTTGAGAAAGTAGAATCACACAGATCACACTGGAAACGCTGGTCTACAGTGTGGGTCATCACGTGATATCTGAGATGACTCGTGATATAGCTGTGCCGCAGATGTCACACTGGATTCTCTTCATCGTATGACACGTATGGAGTATACAGATAGCTCTTCCAAAGAAATGGTGATAGTTACCCTCATCCTGAAAAAAATATATAATAATTATAAGACTGACATCTCTGAAATTATGTAAAACAATGTAATATGATTGTGGATATTTCATACTCAAGAGCCTTTTGTGTCTAAACATACCCTTCACACACCCCATCTCCTAACATAAAATAGTTAGAAACACTGATATGATGCTATAATATATTGCATTCTACCTTGCATACACACACAAAGAGCAGCAACAAAAATGGCACCCACACTGTCAAATCTAACATATGAACAAAGATTGGATAAATTACAGTTGACAACACTAAAACAGAGAAGGGAAAGAAGTGATTTGTTGACCATTTTCAGAGTTATGAAAGGGATGGAAGTTCTGGATAGAGACGACCTATCAAAGTGGGACAGAAAAGAAACAAGAGGACATGAAAAGAAATTAAAGAAAGAAAAAAAAATAGCTTCCCACACAGAGTGATTGATGTCTGGAACAAACTGAACAGAGAATTAGTAAATGCCAGAACTATACACAATTTTAAGAACTGGACGGAGATACGAAAACATGTCACTACGAGCATAGCTCTCGTCCCATAAAATACAACTACTGTAGGTAAACACACACACACATATATATAATTTATTTATAAATATATACAATATATAAATATATGTATATATATATATGCATATTTATATATATCATAACTCCAAGGTTCCACACATATTCTGTTGCATGTTTATTTCTGGCTGATATCAATACATTTTAGTTTCCTGTTACTATTGTCATTTGCCAGTATTGTTGTGTTTTCATTTATGTCCTCCCATGAAATGCTACTTTTATATTCTTTTGTGATGTGGGATTTTATTGCCCCATATTGCCTATAGTATGTGAGTCTTTGTGATAAAGTTTGGGTTGTGTGGCCAACATACTCTGGTATATTGAGAAAATGCTAGGAGTTTGGATAAAAGAAGCACCTTTCAGATGCCCCTCAGGCAGTGTCTTTTCAAATCAATGGTGTAGCTACAGGGAACCCCCTAGGTGTCTTATTTGCTCAGCCATATATGTGCCATGTTGAGAATTCTGTCCTTGTTGCTGTAGCTCTGAGGCGAAGTATGTATTTTAGATACGTTGATGATATTTTTGTAAATGTTGAAGAAGAACAACTTGCAAATCTTAGGAATATGATGGAAGAAAACTCTTGCTTGTGGTTCATTGTAGAGAAAAGTAGAAGTAATAAAATCCCCTTTTTAGATGTACTGGTAGATGCTTCAGTGGGGACATTCACTACAAGTCTGTACAAAAACATAGTAACTCTGGAAGATGAGTGAATGGGTTAAGTGAATGTCCTTGAAAATATAAATCCAGTGTGGTATGTCCATACATTTCAAGAGCTTTCAAAATATGTTCAAATTGGCAACTTCTCCATCAAAAATTGAGTAGTCAGGTAAATCTCAACAAGTATTGGCTTTCCAATTAAACTTAGAAGAATAGCATTAACATTTTTATCAAAATACAATGTTACCCACTTATAAAAAAAAGATGAGAAAACACTGAAAGAATTTATACATATGATTTGCAAACCAAAGAAACAAGAGGATGCCCTGAAACTATTTATTATTACAATCTCGGAACTTCTTTACTTCTTTTTTTTAGGAATGTCTCCTTATGTGGCTACAGGTAGTAGGACTCCTAATCTCATCCCCCATCCTGTTTTTTGTCGCCTTTTACAACTCAAGCAGAAAGACTTGGTGGCATCATTCTCTTCCCCCACCACAGGGTCAGCGAAAAAAGGAAATGAATACTCAGAGAAATGGTACAGGACAGTAACAAGGGGTTCGGGGACAGCATAACAGAGGGATAGTTGTAGTATAAAAGTGTCATCATTTCTCTATGAACAGAGTTTTCCTCTATCACAGATAAAATTATGTGTGTCTCTGATCCGTAGAGGCACCCCATATAGACCCTAAATTATCAACTGTATGCTACTTTGCCACAATAACATGCAGCCAATACCTCAGTCGGGGTATATAATGGACTATATAGTGGTGACCAGGAGTATGGTAGGAAGAGTTAAGGATGTACATGTTCTAAGGGGAGGGAGTGGGGGAATACCAGATAATTTTCTGGTGGAAGGTAAATTGAGCGTGGAGAATAGGTGGAGAAAGAGGAAAAGGGCAGAAGGTAGGGAGGTACTTAGAGTGAACTGCTTAAATGAGAAAAAAAAGAAGAATGAGTATAAGAAGAAGCTGAAAGAGGAGTGGGAGGGAGTAAAGGATAGAGTAGAACTAGGAGTGGAGGAAGAATGGGGATGGTTCAAGGAGGGAGTCATGATGTGTGCGAAGATGGTGTGTGAAACAAGGAGGGCGGGAGGAAAAAGAAGGAAGGGTAGTGAGCAGTGGGATGAGGAAGCAAAGAGAGGTGTAGAAGAGAAGAAGCAGGCATTCATAGATTGGCTACAAATTAGGATAAGGGAATCGTATGAGAAGTACAAAGTAAAGAGAAGAGAAGTTGAGCATAAGATAAAGGAAGCAAAGAGAGAGCAGATGTAAAATGGGGAAAGAGTATGACAGAAAATTTTGAATGCAATAAAAAGATGTTTTGGAAGGAAATTAAAAGAGGAAGAGGAGGCGAATCAAGTAGAGAAGAAAAGGTAAAAGGTGCAGATGGAGAGATGATAATGGAAGAGAAGGCAGTGAGAGGAAGGTGGCCAAAGCATTTCAGGGAGTTGCTAAATATGAAGGAGAATAGGGAGGGAAAGGTAGTTGCAGTGAGAAGCGCTAAGAAAATGAGTGATGAGTGAGGAAAATGGAGGAGAAATAGGGAAGGATGAAGTGAAAGCAGCTGTTAAGATGATGAGAGCAGGTAAGGCACCTGGTCTGGATGGATGCCATGCAAAATGTCTGAAGAAAGGAGGTACAGTTATGGTGGACTGGCTGGTGAAGTTATTTAATGTTTGTTTAAAAGAGGGTAGAGTGCCAGAGGACTGGAGGACTGCCTGCATAGTTCCAATTTACAAAGGAAAGGGGGACAAGTGTGAGTGTAGTAGTTTCAGAGGGATCAGCTTGTTGAGTGTGGTTGGGATGGCTTATGGGAGGGTCCTGATTGAGAGGATTAGGAGAGGAACAGAGGGAGTAATTGGTGAGGAATAGTTTGGGTTTAGGACAGGTAGGGGTTGTGTAGATCAGATTTTTGTGGTAAGACAGATATGTGAGAAAGCTATAGGAAAAGGTAAGGATGTTTTTTAGGCTTTTATGGACCTGGAAAAGGCTTATGACAGGGTAGACAGGAAGGCACTGTGGGAGGTACTGCAGATATATGGGATAGGAGGAAAGCTGTTAAGAGCAGTCAAGAGTTTTTACGAGAGTAGTAGAGCTTGTGTTAGGATTAGAAATGGAGAGAATGAATGGTTTGAGGTAAAGGTGGGACTTCGTCAGGGATGTGTTATGTCACCCTGGCTGTTCAATCTTTACATGGATGGGGTGGTGCAAGAGGTGAATGCAAGGGTAGTGGGTCAGGGGTTGGAGATGATTAAAGAAAATGGAGAAAAGTGGGAGGTGAGCCAGTTGTTGTTTGCTGACAACACAGCACATGTAGCAGGATCAGAGGAGGGATTGAGGAAGTTAGTAACAGAGTTTGAGAAGGTGTGTGAAAGAGAGCTGAAGATAAATGTGGGTAAAAGTAAGGTGATGAGATGTACAAGGGGAGAGAGTGACAGCAGGCTGGAAGTGAGCATTATGGGTGAAAGACTGGAGAAAGTGGATAGTTTTAGATACCTAAGTGAGAATGTGACAGGAAAGGGAGGAGTGGGGGTGGAAGTAGAATGTAGATTGAGAGAAATGAGTAAATGCCTTGGTGGATTGAAAAGTGTAATGAGAAATAGACATCTAGGAATGGATGCTAAGAGGAGGTTATATGAAGGAGTAATTGTGCCAACAGCATTGTATGGGACAGAAACATGGAACATGAGAGAGGAAGAGAGAAGTTTTAATGTGTTTGAGATGAAATGTCTGAGAAGTATGATAAGGGTTACTAGGCTGGATAGAGTGAGAAATGAGCAGGTGAGGAGGAGAACAGGAGTGGAAAGGAACTGGGAGATAGGGTTGATGAAAGGATATTAGGATGGTTTGGACACATTGAAAGAATGAGTGAAGAAAGATAAGTAAAAGAAGTGTGGAAGGCAGAGGTGGAAGGAGTGAATATGAGGGGGCGTCCTAGGATGAGATGGATGGGGTGAAAGGGGCATTACAAAAGAGAGGAATATCTGTGGAGGAAGGACAGGAGAGGACAGAAGAAGGGATTGAATGGAGAAGGGTTGTGTATAGATGATGCTGTGATGCATGAGGGGGAGTGGGTTGGGGATGGGGGGTGAGGAAGTATGTATGAGAAAAAAATTGACGCAGCCCAAATGGACTTCTCCCTGTCTTCTCCTTTGCATGGGGGGACAGAGAGGGGGGGGGTTCGCCAAATTTATGAAACGGCCTTGCTGTGGACGTCCTGTGGATGTGCTGTGTCTTGCGACACTGCTTCTGACCCAGGGCAGTGGACAGGATGCAGGGATGACCTGTCATCTAGGAGGTGCCAAGATAAGAGGGAGGGAGGAGGGTGGAGGGGAGTGGAATATATAGGAAATAGAATGGGTGGGAGTGGTTTCTATGCCTTTTCTTTTTGGCTACCCTCCATGTAGGGGAAAAAAGCCTTTGGTATATGTATATATGTAACCTCGGAACTTCACCTCTAGTAATGAAAAACTATTCGGCAGGAGTCAAAGCAAAATTAAAACATAGTAATGTTGTGCACAAATAGTCGTATAAATTTAACAAAGACGGTGCACTTTATGATGAAGAGTATATTGGCCACACAACCCAAACTTTATCACAGACTCACATGCAATAGGCAAAATGGGGCAATAAAATCCCACATCACAAAAGTACATAAAAGTAGTATTTCATGGGAGGACCTGAATGAAAACACAACAATACTGGAAAGGAACAACAATAATAGAAAACTAAAATGTATGGAAGCAGAATTGATATCAGCCAGAAATAAATATCCAACAGAATGTTTGGAACCTTGGTGTTATATGGGGCACCCCAGGGCATGCCAAGGAGAAACTGAAAAGCACCTCAACACCTCTCCCACTGATTCACTTTGTGTCATATAAAATCACATTTTGTAGTTTCTGGAGATAAAATTACCAGAAGATGCCAAGAATATAGGTGAAACATTGTAAGTTATGTCTTTGTTTTTAATTCTAAATTTATCATGGATTCATTAGGTAATGTAGTGTTCTCCCTTCCTAGATAGATAGAGAGGAGTGAAAACATTAATAAGATCATTAACACCAAGTATACTGTGTCAATTTATTATTCACACATTCTGCTTAAACCCTCATCCCCCACCCCTTCCTTTCCATGCACCACAGCATCATGAATACACAACCATTCTCCATTCACCCCTATCTTCTCTCTTCTCCCTTCCTTCTGCAACAAACATTCCCCTCTTTCCCAATCCCCCTTTCACCCCATCCATCCATCTCATCCTTGGTTACCTCATGTTCACTCCATCCACCTCTGCCTTCCACACCTCTTTCATTAATCTTTCTCCACTCATTCTTTCTATGTGTCCAAACCATCCTAATACTCTTTCATCGACCCTATCCCCCAACTCCTTTACCATCCCCATTCTCCTCCTCACCTCCTCGTTTCTCACTCTATCCAACCTAGTATCTCCTATCATACTTCTCAGGCACCTCATCTCAAACACATTAAAAAATTCCTCCTCTCTTATGTTCCATGTTCCTGCCCCGTACAGTGCTGTGGAAACAATCACTCCTTCATACAATCTCCTCTTAGCATCCATTCCCAATTGTCTATTTCTCATTACACTTTTTAGTCCCCCAGGGCATTTACTTGCTTCTCTCAATCTACATTCTACCTCCACTCCACCCTTTCCTGCCACATTTGCACTCAAGTATCTAAAATTATCCACTTCCTACAGTCTCTCTCCCTTCATACTCACTTCCAGTTTGCTGCCACATTCTCCTCTTGTATATTTCATCACCTTTCTTTAACCCACATTCATCTTCCTTCTTTTGCACACCTTCCCAAACTGTCACTAACTTCTTTAATCCCTCCTCTAATCCTGCCACAGGGGCAGTGTCATCAGCAAACAACAACTGGCTTATCTCCCACTTTTCTCCATTTTCTTTAACCATCTCCAATCCCCGGCCCATTGCCCTTGCATTTACCTCTCACACCACTCCATCCATGTATAAATTGAACTGCCAAGGCTACACACATCCCTGGCAAAGGCCCACCTTTACCACAAACCACTCACTCTCCCCATTTCTGATTCTAATACAGGCTCTACTACTCTCGTAAAGACTCTTGACTGCTCTCAGTTTTCCTATCCTATATATATGCAATCCCTCCTGCAGTGCCTTCCTGTCTACACTGTCATGAGCCTTTTCCAAATCCTTAAAAGCCCAAAAATCATCCTTGCCTTTTCCTAAAGCTCTCACATATCTGCCCTAACACTAAAACCTGATGCACGCCACCCCTACTTGTCCTAAACCCACACTGTTCCTCACCAATTACTCCCCGTTCCTCTTTTAATCCTCTAAATCAAGATCTTCCCAAAAGCCTTCCCAATTACACTCAACAAACTGATTCCACTGAAACTACTACACTCACACTTGTCCCCCTTTCCCTTGTAAAGTGGAACTATACAGGCAATCCTCCAACACTCTACCCTCTTTTAAGCAAACATTAAATAACCTCATCAGCCAGTCCATCATCACTGTACCTCCCTTTTTAGACATTCCACATGACACCCATCCAACCCAGGTGCTTTACCTGTTCTCATCATCTTAACAGCTGCCTTCACCTCATCTTTCCTTATGTCTCCTCCATTTTCCTCACTCATCACTCATGTTCTTAGAATTTCACACTGCAACTACCTTTCCCTCCCTATCCTCCCCCTTCACATTTAGCAACTCCCTAAACTACACTGTCCATCTTCCTCTCACTGCCTTCTCTTCCATTATCATCTCTATCTGCACCTTTTACCTTTTCTTCTCTACTTGATTAGCCTCCTCTTCATCTCTTAATTTTTTTTTTCAAAAAATCTTTTCAATATTAGTTTCAAAATTTGCTGTCATACTCTAACCCGATTTCACATCTGCTCTCCTCTTTGCCTCCTTTATCTTATATTTAATTCTCTTTTATTTTCTTTGTACCTCACATATGATTCTCTCATCCTATTTTGTAACCAATCTGTGAATTCTCGCTGCTTCTCTTCTACAACTCATTTGCTTCCTCATTCCACAACTCACAGCTCTTCCTTCCATATACATTTATATTAGATCAATATCTATACATGGGATTCAAAATAGTCAATGATAAGAATCTGGCTAATGATAGATAGAATTGCACCTGTGAGACCTGACCTGAATTAACCTGAATTGGTAAACACAAAGCTGGTCACCCATCTATTTTGTATACATATATACATAAATATATATATGGTCAAATATATATATATATATATATATATATATATATATATATATATATATATACATATATATATACATATATATATAAATGATGAAGGTGGAAAAAGAAGTCACAGGTTTAGTTCCGAGTTCCTGAGTTTATTCCTGACCAGTTTCGCTCTATGCTTCTTAAGAGAAGCACCCATGACTTCTTTTTTTCCACCTTCACCAACTTGTCACAATGTACCAGCATATATATATATATATATATATATATATATAATATATATATATATATATAATACATAATATACATATACACACACACATACTAGCGTCTCTTAGCTTGCGGTATTTATATTTGGAATTCGGAATACAATAAGAGCTCGTCGGTGACACAGGTAACTGCAGCCGTGAGAATGGTAAATATCTTGATAAATACCAACACATCTACCCCTGCTCTGAATGCCATATACAATCATCAATGCCAAACGGGAACTGAAGTGTTACAAGTGCCAAATGCGAACACACAACTCATGCACTAAGCTACCTTACCACTATAAAATTGCGCTTACGAGTTCAAGAAGCGAGCACACTTATTTGGCCTGTACAAAGCATATTCACGAAAAGAAGCTCTATAAATAATCGAAAGACTACTCCATGCTTGACGTGTTATGGCGTCATATGTAAACACATAACGTAAGGGCGGAGGTGTTTTTAATTTTCTGTATATTTTTCTATTTTCTTGTTTCTACTTTCAAATCTTTGTTTTAGATTTCATTCTTATACTTAATATTTTATACTTTATATTATATATTATGTATATTTTTCTATTTCTATTTTCATATTTTTGTTTCTATATATTTCTATATCTATTTTGTAACTTTATTTATACATTTCTATGTCTATTTTATATCATACGCGTGATTTTATACTATGTAATTATTGCATATTCAAATCAATCTCAATCAATATCATGTAAATTGTATTAAGAAATAATATAGTAACGGTAATCTTCTTGTATCACTGTTTCGTACGACATATTTTAGTCTGAGTCTCTGACTCCAACGTGTACTTCCTTGAAACAATGAACTTGTACGTGGACACTGTGGCCCCGCGCATTGTCTTCCCAACGGAAAGTATGTAATAGTCTAATGAAAATGCATCAGTGGTTATTATGGCCTTCAGTTCTCACTGTTTTAGTATACATGAGGTAATTCATATCACTCTTTTTAGATGGGTTCCAAACAGGACAAATTAACCTGCTTGAAGTGATGCAAGACGAGATGTCTGTGACAAAACGAAAAGATAGTAGTGTACAAAATTCGGCTATTGCCATTCAGCGTAATTTCAGGGCGATTCTAGCGAGGCAGAGCGTACTTGACCGTAGTCAAGCAGAGGGCAGAGTGAGCTAGTCCCTGGCGGCGATGCTGATAATTATTGAGCAGTGGAGGGCGGCTCCCTGCAGAGGGAGAGGAGAACTGGCCCCTGATGGGGCAGAGCGTTGCTGACAGAAGTCAGCGGGCGATACCTAGAGCCTGGTCTTAAGAGTAGGTCCGGTGGGCGGCGGCGCGGCGGCGGGCGAGTGTAGATTTGTGTAAATCTCTTTTCTTCGGAGCACAACTCTGAAATCACAGAATTAGGTGAATCAGGAAATGTGTCATGTACAACACTGTAAAAAGCGGGAGGTAGATCATGTGTATTTATTTGAAATGCAACCCGCTTGCCAGCGTCAACGAAGAGGTCAAGCGTGTGCTGGACCAGTCAGCAGCAGAGTAGAAAAATCTCCTTTGCCACGACCGGTCGGCGATGAACGGTGGGCGGTGAGGTGAGGGCCAGAACTGGGCTTTGAGCTACCGAGGACAGACCACCCACTCGCTCGGGATCGGTTTGTGTGGAAGGGGAAGAATGTCTGTAAGAAAATGAAAATATTGAAGTGTAAAAAAGAGGGCTGGAGCTAGACCACCATGAATCCCCTTATATAACCTTCGCTGATGACGTCAATACTGCACATTTAAGTGGATAGCTGGGTAGTCCTTATGTAAATGGTTCGGACATAAGGAACGTACTTCTCGGAAATGTATATCCTACCTCCATTATCACACATCTACATAGTATCACATTATTATTAAATACAATTTTAAATTCTCAACACAATTCAACGTACATTTCAACACAAGGCACACAACTACACGCACATAAAGATGTCGTTTTTACAATACTCACGCAAAGAGTGACAATCACAATATGGCGTGACAACTTCCTCCTTAATTAAAACGGATACCTCGAAAGAATCAAGGAAATTTTTGTGGTCGAGCATGTGCTTTATTTCTATTTTGAATGTTTGGAAAAAAGAATCCTACCTAGGTAGGTGTGTGCAGAAATTTGTCTGCAAAACTTACCCTCTTTGCAAAGCATGTCAGCACCCACGTGAGTAACTATACTGACCAGTTCAGCAAATGCACACCATTTTAAATTGGATATCGTTACCTCCACCAAGGAATTTTTGTTTTTGCCACCATTTGTGGCAACTTTACTCAGATTTTGATTAAATTTTTAAGAAAGGCGAGTCTCAGGCCTAGAAACAAGTTATTAGACTTGTAGACACAAGTTATTAGACTTATAGACAGAGATAGATATGTTTGTATATCCATTTTTCCCAACCCTGGTATTCATATACAAAATGTATAGATTGGATACGAAGTGGCGTGGCCCTGCTATCATGTGAGCAATATGAACGTTTTCAATTTCATGACCCTGATGGTGGTGGTGGTGGTGGTGCTGAATGGACAATTCCCCAATCAGTAAAAACTGTAGGTTAGGTTAGATTATGTCTTCTCCCCCACCCTCCACTTTTCCTATTGGGTTGCTGTCTTTTGGGGTTTTGTTAAGTGTTTGATGTTGGTGCAGATATACTTCTTAAATTTGGCTTTCCATAAATAAAACAAATCATTATGCATATATCTTAAATTATTCATTTGTTTTGCAGAGATTTTCTATTTCAAGAGTCCTTTGGCCGTGACAGAGCTGACAAAAAAAAGGAAAAAAAAAGAAAAAAAAATTATCTGATTAGTACAAAAAAATAAATGACAGATCATTTCATTTAAACTTTCTAACTTTCCAAATAACTCCCTATTCTGCCTGTCACGTGGGTCACGTGACGAGACTTGGGCGCGGAAGCCTCATCATCCACTGATCACGTGATACGTGATTTGGCCGAAACGAAGCAAGGAGTGGTGGTGACCCAGCACACCTGACTCGGTCGAAGGTGGCGTGAGGTCATCTTGGGTTCAGTGTTGCCAACTGTCCCTACGAGGTATCTGCTGTGCGCATGCGCACAGCCATACCCACCCACTCTCCCTCACCCTCCCGGATGTATAAGAGGGCACCCGGGACAGTAGGACACACCTTACGGCCGCCTGCCGTTGAGGGCGGACCCCCCCCCCTCCCCTCCCAGTTCCACGGAGGGAGGGCGCCGGGACAAAAGGAGTCCACGAGGGACCAGGAGACACGCTACTACGGCCGTCTGCCGTTGAGGGCGGACCCCCCCCTCCCCTCCCAGTTCCACGGAGGGAGGGCCCGGAACAGTAGGAGACCACGAGGAGCAGGACACAAGGAGGAGACGTACGCCCGTCCACGTTAGGACATCAATGGGGATTCGTCTGGAAGTAGACTACGCAGAGCCGAGGAGTGGTTTAGTATACAATTGTTCTTATATATATATATATCACACAGGTGATATATATTTTATGTGTTTCAGATGGTTTAGTTGTGCTCTTGTTATCCAATAAAAACACGTGTTAGTGTTACCTTGGTGTTTCTTTTCTCTCACGCCCAATTCTCAATAATACCGAGTATATACGAAATTTGTATCCCCCTGACACTGCCTTTGGTGTTCACCCGCTCTTTATACACAATACCTACCTTCATTTCCTTTTCAAGTATTGTCAAGTAGAATGTCAGGATGGGCCTGTCCAGTGGTTCCCTTTTTTCTAAATCATAATTTCTAACTTCTTATCTTTGCTTTGGCTTTGTTTCAGTGTTGCACCTCCAAAGCTTTTTAGTAGCCTTCTTTTTATTAGTATCTTTCCTTATGTTGATATTCTTGAGTAGTAGGTCTCAGTTGGGAAACTCTACAGATTTTTTTATATTAAATTTGATACATTAGAAGAAAAAAAACACTAGAATTGTATGAATTATTCAGTTATCAGGCACATCAGCACTATTTAGTTTGATAGTGTGAAAGTTATAAGCTGCTTCTTGATTTATTTCACTTGAGAAAGCAAGTACCTGTGATGAATAACTGCTGAACTGAGTACAGTCTCAAAACTACAAGTGTAATTATGAAATTGTACACTTACATTTCAACAGTCATTGACAGATTCTCAAAATCACATCTTTCTTTTGTTTTGAATTCATTATCAGGAAATTATTTTATTTTTTTATTAAAACATTTCTTCTTGAAAACCTCATGTGTGCACATTTTTTCTCTTTTTTTTTGTGCTAATTGTATAATGTGTGAGTACACACGTGTAAAACGGGATCATTTTTCATCACATAGGTCACATGGAATGATTCCTCTCCAGTGTGAGTCACTATGTGACGATTGAGGTAACACTTTTGTGAGAATAGAGCAGAAGAGCACAGGTCACACTGGGAAGGCTTCTCTCCTGTGTGGATCATCATGTGAGCTTTGAGGTAAGACTCTTCTTTTGTGAGAAGGCTTTATTGCACAGGTCACACCACAGGAAAGTGCTTCTCTCCTGAGTGGGTCTTCATATGCTGTGTCAGAGAGCCCTTTCTTGAGAAAGCAGAATCACAAAGGTCACACTGGAAAGGCTTCTCTCCTGTGTGGATCATCATGTGATCTTTGAGGTGATGCTTTTGCTTTTCTCACATTTGAGATCACCCTATTGGGAGATATTAAGAGTCGTACAGATCACACTGGAAAGGCTCATCCCCAGTGCGGCTCATCATGGGATAATTAAGATGACTTGTGATGTCTGTGATGCAACATATCACACCAGATTCTCTTCATCATATGACACACATGGAATCTATGTATAGCTCTTCCAAGGAAATGGTGATAGTTACCCTCATCCTTAAAAAAAATTAATTATAAGATTGACATCTAACTCTTTCAAACTGTGTCATCCACTGTAATTGGATTGTGGATGTTTCATATACAAACCATTTCATACTCAAGTCCCTGTGAACCTAAACAGACCCTTGGCACATCCCATCACCCAACATAAAGCGAGTAGAAACAAGAACAGATATGGTGCTATAATGCATTCTACTTTTTCATCAGAAATGTGCTGAAAATCATCTGAGAGCAGCTACATGCTGCTTACTCAACCTATCACAACCAAAATGACTCAAATTTACTCTAGTTTTTTTTTTTTTTTCATCACAAGATTTGGAAGAGGAGAATAGCCCAGCTGGCCACATCAGTCATATCTAACATAACTCCATAATATTCTATGTTTGGGCTTATAAGACCTAAATCTTCATTTGACCTCCTCTAGGACAATTTAAATTCATGTCACCCATCTGACTCAAATAAGTGGTGCAAGTCATATTGTTAAATATACACTGGTAAGTATTGTACCCATGTTTTTGATCTAAGAAATTGAAGTGGTACTTCCCATATTTTTTCTTGTCACATTTAGTGAAATACTTTGTTTAACAGAGAAATATATATATATATATATATATATATATATATATATATATATATATATATATATATATATATATATATATGTATATGTATATATAAATATGTATGTATGTATATATATATATATATACATGTATATATATGTATATATGTATGTATATAATATATATATGTATATATATACATATATATGTATATATATACATATATATATATATTTGTATATATATATATATATATATATATATATATAATGTATGTATGTGTATGTATATAATATATATATGTATATATATATATATATGTATATATATATATATATATATATATATATAATGTATCATATATATATATATATATATATATATGTATATCACATACATATATATATATATATATATATATATATATATATATATAAATACATATATATACATATATATATATATATATGTGTGTGTGTGTGTATATATATATATATATTATATATATGTAAATATATATATATATGTATATATATATATATATGTATATATATATATATATATACATGTATATATATATGTATATTATACGTATATGTACATATATATATATGTATATATATATATATATATATAAATATATATATATATCATATATATATATATCATATATATATATATATATATTTATCTGTGTGTGTATTCACCTAGTTGTACCTAGTTGTATTTTACGGGAAGGGGAGCTATGCTTGTGGTGTCCCGTCTTCATATCTCATTGTATCTAAACTATTTGTAAATTCATGTATTGTTTTTGCACACACCACTTTCTCATCTAACTTGTTCCAACTGTCTATTACTCTGTGAGGAAAGCTGTTCTTTTTCACATCTCTTCTATAGCTGTCTTTCTTGATTTTCTTTCTGTGTCCTCTTGTATTTCTATCATCCCATTTTATCAAATTCTCTCTATCAATAATTTCTATGCCTTTCATGATTCTGTAAATAGCTATCAAATCTCCTCTCTTCTTTGCTCTAGTGTCTGTAGCTCAAGTTCTGCTAGTCTCTCTTCATATAATAGTTTTGAGAGTGTTGGTGCCAATTTTGTTATTGCTCTTTGTATTCTTTCAATTTTTTTTTATACATTTTTTTGCACTTGGTGACCATATCATTGCTGCATTTTCCAATCTTGGTCTTATCAGGGTGATTAGAATTTTCTTCACCATTTATTCATCCAGGTATGTAAATGCAACTTTGATTGTTCTTATTATATTATAAGTTTCTCCAAAAATCTTATTTATATGTTTCTCAGGTGACATATTATTCATAACAATGACTCCCAGGTCCTTCTCATTTTCTACTTTTTTTATTTCTTCTTCTCCCAATTTATGTGTGTGTGTGTGTGTGTATGTGTATTTACCTAGTTGTACCTAGTTGTATTTTACGGGAAGGGGAGCTATGCTCATGGCGTCCCGTTTTCATATCTCGTTTTATCTAAATTATTTTCAAATTCATGTATTGTTTTTGCATACACCACTTTCTCATCTAACTTGTTCCAACTGTCTATTACTCTGTGAGGAAAGCTGTTCTTTTTCAGGTCTCTTCTATATCTGTCTTTTGTGTGTGTGTGTGTGTGTGTGTGTATTTACCTAGTTGTATTTACCTAGTTGTATTTTACGGGAAGGGGAGCTATGCTCGTGAGGTCCCGTCTTCATATCTCATTTTATCTAAACTATTTTTAAATTCATGTATTGTTTTTGCACACACCACTTTCTCATCTAACTTGTTCCAACTGTCTATTGCTCTGTGAGGAAAGCTGTTCTTTTTCAAATCTCTTCTATAGTTGTCTTTTTTTATTTTCTTTCCGTGTCCTCTTGTATTTCTGTCATCCCATTTTATCAGATTCTCTCTATCAGTAATTTCTATGCCTTTCATGATTCTGTAAATAGCTATCAAATCTCCTCTCTCTCTTCTTTGCTCTAGTGTCTGTAGTTTAAGTTTTTGTAGTCTCTCTTCATATGATAGTTTTGAGAGTGTTGGTGCCAGTTTAGTAATTGCTCTTTGTATTCTTTCAAGTTTTTTTATACATTTTTTTGTACTTGGTGACCATATCGTTGCTGCATATTCCAATCTTGGTCTTATCAGGGTGACTAGGATTTTCCTCACCATTTCTTCATCCAGGTATGTAAATGCCACTTTGATTGTTCTTATTAAATTATAAGTTTCTCCAAAAATCTTATTTATATGTTTCTCAGGTGACATATTATTCATAACAATGACTCCCAGGTCCCTCTCATTTTCTACTCTTTTTATTCCTTCTTCTCCCAAATTATATGATCCTGTTATTCTGTTTTTGCTTTTTCCAAATTCCATTATACTACACTTTTTTGTATTGAACTCCATCTCCCACTTCCTACTCCATTCTTGTACTTTATTTAGATCTCTCTGTAGTGATTCACAATCTTCTTCAGTTTTCACTCTTTTCAGTAATTTTGCATCATCTGCAAAGAAGCTCATATAGCTTTCAATTCCTTCATCCATATCATTAATATATATAGCAAACATTATTGGGGCCAGAACTGTTCCCTGCGGGACACCGCTTATTACTTCATTCCATTTTGAGTGCTGATCTCTTATCACTACTCGCATTTTTCTTTCTTGCAAAAAGTCTTCCATCCAATTTAGCAATTTACCTTGTATTCCTCCTTCATATTCTAATTTCTTAAGCAACTTCTTATGTGGTACTTTGTCAAAAGCTTTTTTTAGGTCTAGAAATGCACAATCAGCCCATCCATCTCTTTCTTGTATTATATCTATTAGCCTTGAATAGAAACATATTAAATTGGTGACGCATGATCGTCCTTGTCTGAATCCAAATTGCCTTGGATTTAGTACGTTGTTTTTTTCCAAGTATTTTACCCATCTACTTTTGATAATTCTTTCACATATTTTTGCTATTGTACTTGTTAGAGAGACTGGTCTATAGTTGGTAGGTTCTTCTTTATTTCCTCCTTTATATATAGGTACTATATTTGCTTTTTTCCAATCTTCTGGAACTTTTCCTTCTTTTAAGGAACTGCTTATTATGCTATGTATTTTGTCTGCCAGTTCATTCCTACATTCTTTCAGAATCCAGTTTGCTATTTCATCTGGCCCATGCGATTTTCTGACATCAAAATTACCCAAGTGTGTCAATATTTCATTCTTCGTTACTTCTATTTCTTCCATAGGGGGGACTTTTTCCTTCCACTCAATCTCTTCAGGTTGTATATTTTCCCTTGTAAACACTGATTTAAAATGTTTGTTCATAATTTCTGCCATTTCCATTTCCATTTCCTCAGTGTATTCAACTCCCCCTTGTCTTAATTTCTCCAAGTCTTGTTTGTTTTTCAGTTTATTGTTTACAAATCTGTAGAATAGTTTTGGTTGATCTTTACACTTTTCTATAACATCTTTTTCATATTTTCTTTTTTCCTCTCTGCACTTTTGTACATATTCATTTCTATAACCAGTATATATTTTCCATTTTTCAGGTCTTCTGTCTTTTTTCCATCCGGTCCAGGCTTTGTCTCTTTTGTCTTTTAACTCCCTACAACTTTTGTTGTACCAGCATTTTACATATTCTTTTTCTTGTTTTTGTCTTGGGACATACTTTTCCACTCCTTCTTTGTAAATTTTTGTCAAAATATTCCATTTCTCTTCCACTGATGTTTCTTCTTTGTATATTTCTTCCCAGTTTTCTTGTTGGAAGAATTCTCTTATTTTATCAAAGTTTGTTTTTTCATACATCATTCTTCCTTTTCTATATTGTTCATTTCTTTTCATATATTTTTCTTCATTAAGTTCCAGTTCAATCAATATGTGGTCACTTTTACCTATTGGTGTTTTATATTCAATCTTGTCCACTATTCTAGGTTCAGATGTAATTATTAAGTCTAGCCTCGATGGTTCTTCTTCATTTCTATACCTAGTGTTCTCTTGTATCCATTGTGTCATTGAATGGTCAGTAATCATCTCAAGTAGAGCATTTTCCCCATGAGTCATCACCACTCTTTACTGTCATTTCTTCCCAGCAGATTTCTTTGCAATTAAAGTCGCCCATCATAACTATTCTTCCTCCGTCTTCCATTATTTTAGTTAATGCTATCTTTGTGTCCTCTAACATATTTTTATGTTCATTCTCCTCCCATGAGGCTGTTTTCGGAGGCACATAGTTGATCACAAATTTTCTGCTCTTCTTATCTCGGTCTTCCACTTCTATCATAATCATCTCTACTGTATTCTTTCCATATATGACACCTTTCACGTTTATATCCTTCTTTGTCAGGAACATAACTCCACCCCCTTGTTTTTTCTCTCTGTTTCTAATCCAATAATTGTATGTATCATGTCCTACACTGTTGGGTGGTAGTGGGGCCTTTTAATTTTGTTTCTACAATTCCCATTATGTCCGGTTCTTTTTCTTTCAAATAATCATTCAGTTCATTCAATCCTGTTATCAATCCATCTATATTTGTGTAAGACACTCTTAGTTTTCTGCCACTTCCATTGTGTTCTCTGTTTCCCTTATGTTTTTCTTTAGTATGTCGAACTGCTTTATTTTCATGTTCACTACTCTCCAATAGAATCTCTCTTTCTCTGACTCCGTTCTTTCCTCGTTTTTTTGCCTTAGCTTCAATTCTTTTCTGCTTTTCTGCCTCTCTTTCCTCCTTATTCATTTCTCTTTTTATCCATACCTTTTTATATTGATCATTTGTTGCTAGTTTCCCTGTCTTGGATAGAATTTTCTCTGCCGTTGTTTGTGACCTGAATTTAATCTTAATTGGTCTGGTCTTATCTGTACTATATTTTCCGAGTCTGAATTTTTCCTCAATTTCCTTTATAATTTCTGGTTCATCTTCCTGGACTAATTTTAATAAACTGCTTACCCTTTCATTTTCCTCCTTGATTCTTGCGGTTCTATCTGGGTTATGTTTCTCTTCCATTCCTAATATAATTATACATTTCTTTTTGTCAGCTAATTCTCTTACTATATTCTCCTTCTGTCTCATCACTTTAATAACTGAGTCTTCATTATGTTCTTTCAATTGCTGTTTGACTATGTCAGTGAATGAAACCTTATTCCCTTCTTGAGTTATTCTCCAATTTTTAGCTTCTGTAGCTATTTTCTCACTGTTTTCATTACTATTCTTCTTCAATTTCTCATTCTCCTCCTTTACATTTCCTAACTGTCTTTTTAGGTCCTCTACTTCTTCAGTTAAGTTTCTGTTAGCCTTCTCTAGTTGTTCCAATCTTTCAATTCTTTGGAGAATGGAGCCTACATTACCTAACTTACGTTCCAAGTCCTCGATCACCTTATCAACTCTCTCCTCTAGTCTTATCAGTCTGGGGGGGGTTGTGTCCCCCCCACCCTCTTTAAATCCCTGGAACATATTCTCGTCACTTTCTACTGTATTTCTCCTCTCTATACTTCTAATCTTTACATTTTTATTTGCCATTTCGTCATCCGGTGGTCGTTTCATGTTGACCTTCCGCCCGTCTGCCTGGGCCAAGTCCTCCACATCCTCATTACCTTCCATTTCCCCAGTAATCCCTCCCCCTCTCCTCTTTCCTTACTTTCCCACTACCTCACGAGCAATTCCCCCCCCCCCTGCAAATACAAAAAGGCACTTCTCTTTGCGTTGGTATCCTCAATCTGCACTTTTCTTCAGAGCGTTCGTCAAGCCGTCCGTTCGTTGAAAGTGTGTGTGTGTGTGTGTTTACCTAGTTGTATTTTATGGGAAGGGGAGCTATGCTCATGGTGTCCCGTCTTCATATCTCATTTTATTTGAACTATTTTTAAATTCATGCATTGTTTTTGCACACATTACTTTCTCATCTAACTTGTTCCAAATGTCTATTACTCTGTGAGGAAAGCTGTTCTTTTTCATATCTCTTCTATAGCTGTTTTTTTTTATTTTCTTTCTGTGTCCTCTTGTATTTCTATCATCCCATTTTATTAGATCCTCTCTATCAAAATGCCTTTCATGATTCTGTAAATAGTTATCAAATCTCCTCTCTCTCTTCTTTGCTCTAGTGTCTGTAGCTCAAGTTTTTCTAGTCTCTCTTCATATGATAGTTTTGAGAGTGTTGGTGCTAATTTTGTAATTGCTCTTTGTATTCTTTCAAGTTTTTTTTTATAAAAATTTTTGTACTTGGTGACCATATCGTTGCTGCATATTCCAATCTTGGTCTTATCAGGGTGATTAGGATTTTCTTCACCATTTCTTCATCCAGGTATGTAAATGCAACTGTGATTGTTTTTATTAAATTATAAGTTTCTCCAAAAATCTTATTTATATGTTTCTCAGGTGACATATTATTCATAACAATGACTCCCAGGTCCTTCTCATTTTCTACTTTTTTTATTCCTTCTTCTCCCAATTTATGTGTATGTATGTGTGTGTGTATGTGTATATATATATATATACATATATATATATATATATATATACATACATATATATATATATATATATATATATATATACCTAATGTTGAGACATTCTGACAGGTTGATGTAAGCGGAATAGGAAACACAGGAGTCTTAGTCTTGAGTTTATTCCTGACTAGTTTCGCAGGTATGCTTTTTCATTCCTTTGAAAAAGCATACCTGCGAAACTAGTCAGGAATAAACTCAAGACTAAGACTCCTGTGTTTCCTATTCCACTTACATCATATACCTAATAAAAATCTGAACATTGATAATGTACTGAGGCAGGCAGGAACTGATATCATAGGTGCAATCCCAGTAAGTGTGGAAATGGAAAACAATGTATAATGTGAGAACTTTATGTGCTTTCACATTTTCAAACTCAGCTATCTTTCAGGAAGCCTTGCCAGTTGTGACAAATGTTATGATACTGAAATATATATATATGTATATATATATATATGTATATACATATACATATATATATATATATTATATATATATATATATACATATATATTTGAGGAACCTTAATTTCATATTAGTATTATCTCAGGTTAGGTGTTCTTGCCTATTAACATTAATCAATATAAAGTTGGATGTTCTGCAAGCTTTAATGTCATTTAAGCATTTCCAATATCAGTTCTGACATCTACACATCCCATACGAACACTTTATGATGATATGGTTTAACGTCACAAACTTCCCCCTACCAGAAGGCTAGGATGGTGCCCCTCACAGGGGCTTTGTAGCGTGGAATTTAATGAACCATGCCGTTGGTTCAACTTCGCCGGTGGGAGGATTCGAACCGCCATTCCCTCGACCTTCGCCGCGAATAATAATGCCCTAACCCGTTCAGACAGATGTATTATTGTCAGCCTTTATATCTGGTGCACTGATTGGACAGTGGCTTGTATCAGTGAGTTATCTGGCAACTGTGTGTTTGTTTACATTATGATGAAACACTATGAACACCCACCACTATAATGACCAGTTACCATTTTCGGAATTTCCACTAAAAGTTGACATGATGTATCTATATAGATATGATATTGATGTGACCAAGTAGATAATGAGTGACCAATATAAACAACAGTCAAGTGGTGGATGGCAATGCACATCTCACTCCCTTTACATTGTCTCAGCACGTTGCCACTTCCATGACAACATGCTGCTGCTTCACATGCTGTGCCTCAAGAAGGTTCCCATCAGTCCATATGTCCACATTACTCACCACCAACCACCACTTAACTACTCTTAATATTGGCCATTGATTATTTCTCTGGTCATTTCTATACACACACATCATAACAACTATATATATATATATATATGTTTATATATATATATATATATCAGAAATTCTGAAAATGGTAAACGTGTCATTATAATCATTTTTGCTCCGACCCATCCATACAGTTTCATTATAATGTAAACATAGAGATGCTAGATCAACTCTGACATAAACAGCTTTCCAGCCAGTGTACCAGTTGTAAGCATTGGCAATAGGACATACCAATAGGCCCTTTCCTCCTATAAGGGGGTGGAAGAGTCAAAATATACAGCCACGTTTCACCTGTCCTGCACTATTTAGTTTGTCTCTCATTCGCCTAGTTGCCCCATCCTCCTAATGGGAACCAATTTGTCGAGATGGTGGGAGGAGGTTCCATGTCCCTATGAACTGACAAGTGAGGCTACAGGGGGCTTCAGTCCCAGTTTTTACTTATTTCAGGGGAGAGGTCCACTCATGTTAGCAAAGTTGCTAGTGAGGGACTAGACCAGGGGTGGGGAACCTTTTTGTGCATGAAGGCCACCTTACAATTCATCGTCCCACATAGAGGCCGCACTGAACAAATTATTATTATTTTTTAAATTATTTTATCCCTTTTTATAATAAATGATATACTTCTTAAATAATAAATGATATAATTTTTTAATATGTATATCAAAGGCCGCACTTGATGGCCCGGAAGGCCGCAGGTTCCCCACCGCTGGAGTAGACAATAGCAGATCCAGAGGGGACCTTAGGAGGATTAAGCCTACTTCCTCAAATTTGTTCTTTCATTACCTCATTGCAGAGGTAGAGAAACCTGCCTTGTGCACACCAGCTTGTGGCAGAAACCAGTAATACAGTGGCAGATTTTTTTTCCCCCCAGCATTTAATAAAACACTTCAGTGAGAATAATTGGAAGGATATTCAACACATTATTGAGGGTAAATCTTTAAAAGTGTGAGATTAAGTATTGCTTTTGCCCAGTATTTTGAAGGAAAATAAATAAATTGAGAACATTCATATTCAAAATCATCATATTGGTGCTACAGCGTACATGTTTAAAAGCATTATTCATATTTACACAATTCATGATAGCACCTCCAAAACATCATCTATATATACACAATTCAGGTTAGCCCCCTCCTCAGGTGTTATCTATATTTAAAAGATTCAGGTTAGCCTCCCCACCCCCCAAATACTTATCCTGGATCAGCCACTGAGACCAGATGCCATATTTCCCTCTGGGAAACATGGTATCTGGGCAACGGTGCTGCCTACCAGAAAGACCACCTTATGAGGTCTTCCTACGCTTGATGGTTGGGTGTCTGAGCTGGCATGAGTTGTGGGGGAGGTCTCAGCTCTATTGTGAACAAACTTTTGAAACATCAGGAACCGCATTTTGAAATGAAGGGTTACCATAGGGACAAGGAACCCCATTTATAACAGCCATTATGGCCTGTGTTGAATCCTTACCTCAGATCAACACACCTTCACCATATTTCTTGAGGTGATTTGTAGTCTCTTTCTCTCTCTAGACACTTTGCAATGTGGATGAAATGACATTGGTTTTCCTTATTCTATGCCACAAATCATTAAGGTGGAGTGGTGGTGGTGTGCTTGTTAAGTTTGGGAGCATGTGTCTCAGCATCTTCAAAGAGGTTTGGACAATAATCATTCTCACTTTTCAGCTACAATGCTTTATCAAATGATCTCAGCAATTAGGCTGTCATCTCCAAGGTTTAAGGAATATATATATATATATACATATATATATATATATATATGATATATATATATACATGCACATACATGTCAAGGAATTTCCCCCCTTTATATGCAAGGTAGCCAAGTCAAAAGACACACACCCTCTCACTCCCATCCACCACCCTTTCCTCCATCTCATCTTAGCTCCTCATGGATGGTGGGTCATCTCTGTATCTCGTCCACTGCCCTGGGTCAGAAGCAATGCAGCAAGACACAGTATATCCACAGCAAGGCTGTTTCACTTAATCAGCAACCCTCCCTCATGTGTAAAAAGAGAAGACGAGCAGAAATTCCTTCAGGCTGCATCAAAGTATTGTTCACACACACATCCATATATCTACTTTATATATGCACACATATTCTTTATACATTCTTATGCTTGCAAATTTTCTTTTGTGTCTTAATGCTTTTAGTATGTTTTAAATGTTTGATCAAATTTAAAGTGTTTAAAGAGTGTGGAAGGGGAATCTTAAGGCTTAAACTATAGAAATTAATATTTTGGGACATTCTCTCTCTATTGCAGATTTTCACTCATCGCAACCAATCTTAGATTGTGAACCTCATGATTAATGTGGGATGACTGCAAAGATTGGAATATGCTTGATTTAATGGAATTGTGCTCACTAATTTGAGCTTTCCTGGATCCCCTAATTACTATAAACTTTTGTAAAATTTGGTTCCCACTAAATAGGGACTGGTTCAATCAGCCTTCTACTGTAGTACAATTTGATAGGGACTTGATAAATCATGGCCAAATCAGGAGACTATATATAATATTGAGGAAAGTCTATACTTGCACACACACCTGATTGAGGTCAACTGAGGGAGGACACAGGACACAAATCAGAGGCCTGACCTACCTGCCCAAACTGCAAGTGATCCGGATACATTGGACCTGCATCCATTATCTATGTAAGATTATGTATGGGAAGGTATATCTTCTCATACTATCATTCATTGACTTGTAATTCATGCAACGTGGACTTGTGCAGTGATTATCAAGGACTTTTTGCTTGCAAAAATATCATCATCAGTGCACAGTGAATTCAAAGTGAACTTTATAAAAAAAAATTATTTTTGTAATGAGGAAGACAAGAACAATGAATGCACACAAGATACATGCTTTGCTAAATCTAGACGTGCTTCCGAGTCTCATTTTTCCTTATCCCTTACATCGCTACTAACGTTACTATTAATTTGCGAGACCTATATATGGGATCCAAATTACACAATGACAACTAGTTAATGATAGAATGGCAGCTGTGAGACCTGATTTGAATTAACCTAACCTATCTTCTCCCCTTGGTAAACGTACAGATGTTCACATATCTATCTTTTTTATACCTACTGGCATCATTAATAGTTTGTGATACTTATATATGGAGTTTGGAATGCAGTTATAAGAGCTTGCCGATGACAAAGGTAAGTGCAGCCGTGAGAATGTTAACATTTTGATAAATACCAACACATTTACCCCCACCCTGGTATCTGGTCGTTTCACTAGATGACCAGTTCGCTAATGAGGCGATTTGGCGATAGATAAAATACAGTAGTTTTTATCGGGCCTTGTTTTATGCAGTCGTCAGACAGATTATCCGGCAGATGATTATATAACAGTGACTTATCGTCTTATGCATATTATCAGAGCTTGGCGCGTTCCCCGGTATGTGGCCTATTGGACTTTTATTTCGGTATGAACCCTTGAAAATGCATAAACTTGATACGTGATACGTCAAACGGATCATCGATAAGTGGCGATGCTGTAAGTCTCTATTATGTGCTTGTCCGCCCAAACCGGAGCATATTTCTTTTCATTGCAACAGATCAATTTCTTTTATTTGCAATAAAAGGTACTTTAACCCCGTTTGAAGTGTAAACTATTCATTTTTCATTTCTAATGCGAAAAAACTGTAGCGAAGCGACCGAACAATGTATCGAAACGACCAAAACAAAGTAGAGAAACGACCGAAAAATGTAGTGAAATGGATTTTAGCGAACCGGCCTGTGACGGCTCCGAATGCCAAATACACTGGCAAACGAGAACTGAACTATAGCAAGTGCCAAATACGAACATGCAATTTATTTAAGCTACTTTACCACTATATGATTGCATTGAAAAATAATAATAAACTCTACAAATAGTCGAAAGAGTGTAACTCTAGACTTCACGTATTATGATGTCATATGTAAATAAGCTTGACGTAAAGGCGTAGATGTAGGTTTTCAATTTTCTATATATTTTCTAATTTTTTGTTTCTACTTTCAATTCTATGTATTAGATTCTATATTTTCATTGTTAATACTTTATCATTTGTATTTTATATCTTATATTCTATATTTCATATTTTCTATTTATATTTTACATTTTATATTTTTATGTAGTTCTATTTCATATTTATATATTTTGCGTTTGTATTCATACATTTCTATTTCTATTATATATCTATACATGCTATTTTATCTTATTTAATTATTGTATATTCAAATCAATCATGGTTAATGAATTTGTGTTATGAATCTGGTGAATGTGGTGTGGGTAGGGTTGTGCAGTTGGCACCCCTGGCACGGGGCCAATGGTCACCGTGCAGATGGGGGGCGAATAGGCGTTGGTTGACGGGCAGTTCGCAGTGGCGGCGCCATGGGGGGACTTGGGGGGGCTTTAGCCTCCCCCAAAAAGTGGTCAGCCCCCGCCCCCCAACTGAAATGAGCAAATTGAAAATTTAAAACACTAATTACAATCATTTTATCAAGTGGAATTTTAATAGCCAGGTCTAAAAATTTGTCAGCCATCAGCGTTAGCCCTACCATTAACCCCTTCCCCATCTGAAATGAGGACAATATATGTGTATTATTGCGGCGTTATGCAAGTTCAACTGCTTTCATTATATATGACCCACGCCTCAAATCACCTGTAACCCGTTGTAGAAATGTCACACATTACAGATATCCTATCTGTAATGTGTGACATATATATGCATAGCCTATCTGAGATAGACCATGCAACGAATCAGGGCGTGGCCAGGCGACAATAGTATTCCCAAAGTATAGACCAGGGGATTCTCAAAGTGGTCGATCGGAACATCCAAGGGGTCAATGAATAGCCAAGGGGTCGAAAGGGGGGTCGATGAATAATCAGGGGGTCGGTGAATGTTTACTGCTGGAGTAGAAGAGACCATTTAGAAATAATTTCAAACTACAAAATTACACTATATTAATGATTATGCTAATAAACATTTTTAGTTAATACCAATCAGCCATTGCTAGCGAGGGCTGAATGAACCACAAAAATGAACACAATTTCTGATTGTTAGTGTGTTATGTATAGGGCCTATAGTGCTTTAAGAAAAATTCGTCCCACCTCCATTTTTAATCATGTGTTCTATTTTTCTGTATAGGTCATGGATCACTTCCTAATTCCCCACAAGAGGCAACAAGTTAATGACGACGATCAAGAACCATGTACTTCTAGTTCTACTGAAAATCCGGAGTTGGAAGAGAATGTGGATGGTGACAGTGCCCAGAAAAACACAAGACGTCCTCCAGGGCCAAACGACATCAGCCTTCTGCCAGATAGTGGGCCTACCTGTCCTGACTTGAAGAAATATCCCTCACACATGCAAGGTGGTCAGACAAGATCATTCAATAAAAGAGGGCACCAACAATATTCGTGGCTTGAATATTCCGTGGTCAAAGATGCAGCTTACTGTTTTGCGTGTCGTCATTTTACAACTTCCCATCTTGGTCGAGCTGAACAATCATTCACCCACAACGGATTCAAGAATTGGAAGAAGTCAACCATGTCTCTAAGGGCTCATGATACTTCAGCTTGTCATAAATTTGCGATGCAAGCTTGGGGACAATTCAAATTGCAGAAAGTTACAGGGGCAACAATTTATCAAGCCATTGATGCCGGGCATGCCAAGACAGTGGTGGATAATCGGCAGTACATTAAAGCAGTTATTAATGTACTTCTCTATACAGCATGTCAAAATGTTGCCCAGAGAGGGCACAGAGAAAAGGATGAATCCGACAACCGAGGAAACTTTTGGGAATTACTTAATGTGCTAGCCAAGTATGATCATACATTTGAAAAAAAAAAAAGTTAACGGTCCGGGGAATGCAAAATATACTCACCACGATATGCAGAATGAATTATTTGAAATAATGGCAGGTATGATCAGAAAGGAGATAAGTGATGAGGTGAAACAAACAGTGCACTTTACCATCATGGTGGACGAAACGAAGGATATAGTGAAGAAGGAGCAGATATCTATTGCTGTTCGGTATCTCCATGATCAGGAACTTCATGAAGAATTCTTGGATTTCACACCAGCTGAAGGCCTTGATGCAGAATCGTTACTCCAGAAGATAAAAGAAACTTTAGCCAAATGTGAAATTGACCACAATACCTGTGTCGGTCAGTGCTATGATGGAGCGGCAGTTATGTCGGGTTGCACCAATGGGGTCCAAGAAAGATTCAGAAGAGATGTTTCACAGGCTGTATACATCCACTGCTATGCTCATAGGCTAAACCTCGTTTTAGTTGACTGTGTAAACAATATAAGGTCAATCTCTGAGTTTTTTTTTTTTTTTTTTGGTCACAATCCAATCACTGTACAATTTTTTCTCCTCGTCGGTGGTGTATCAGGAATTTCTAAAATTTCAAAAGGAGCTGAACCCAGAAAGACCACATACAGAGCTCAAACGGTTATCGGACACCAGATGGGCATGCCAACACTCAGCCTGCCAAGCTGTTAAGAGGACCTTGCCTGGCATCGTTGCAACCCTAAAACATCTAATGGAAGGGGGGAATGTGGACAGGGCCAGTGGAGCAAGGTCACTCACTGCCCTTCTGGATCACCATTTTGTGACGAATCTGGTGTTCATGGAGAGTTTGCTGCATTTGACGAAAACCTTGTCAGATCAACTCCAGTCCCCCGATCTCCAGCTTGCCTCAGCAGTTGATTTGGTTGAAGCAGTGATGTCTAGTCTCACAGAGATGAGAAACGAAGAGAGCTGGGAGCAACTACGAAATCATGCTGAAGAATTGTGCCAGACTGTATGGATTCGCAGACAACTTGCACGTCAGAGGCAAAGGGCGGCCCCACGATACTTGGATGAGTTTGTCATAACATCCGGCATAGGACAAGATTATGATTCGAATGACTCCGATGTTACCAAGAGACGGATTTACTACTCCGTGATAGACAAGTTTTTCAGTAAGTTGAGAAGAAGGTTTTCCGGCGATTCATGAAAGGTACTTATTGGAGTATCTGCCCTCAACCCCAATAATCCAACCTTTTTGAACAAGGAAAAGCTATCAGGAATGGCTGCAAATTACGGGGTGGAGGACAAAGATCTATCCGTAGAGCTGCACCAACTAAGAAGGTTGATTGCCAGAAAGCAGGAGCAGGGAATGGAAGTGGACACACCTATGCAACTTGCCATCATGCTCCAACCGTACAAAGATGCATTCATAGATTTGTATAAGCTAGTGCGTATTAATGTTACTCTTCCAGTTAACTCAGCATCATGTGAAAGAAGCTTTTCGTGCCTAAAGCAACTGAAAACCTACTTGTGTAACAGTAGCGGTGACAAACGTACCAGTAATCTTGGAGTATTAAACATCAATTCTCAAAGAGCAAAGATGTTAGACAGGGACATAATTATCGATGCATTTGCTGCCAGCCATAGAAATAGGCGTATCATTTTAAAGTAGGTGGAACGATGTATTTCCTGAGATATATCATCGTGAGTTTCTCTTCTTTTTTTAACTTTATCTGTTTATGGTTAACATCCATGAAATGTCAAAACATGAAGTATTTACTGGCTTTTTCATATGAAGGACACTGAATGAAGAAAATGTGTATTTCTATCTGTTTTTAAAACTATTCTTAAGGAACAACTTGCAATTAAGTTTAGCAAGAGGATTACATTTTTGTTATCGATATATGTAAATAGTTTCTAGGGAAGTGCTTATGTTTCAAAAATGTTTGTTCAGCTATATATGAATTTCATTTTCATTCATATGAATGTTTTACAAACAGTAAAACCTTTTTGTTTTTATTTCAATTTTTGTTTATTCGATAATTGAAGAAATATAGCCTATTTCAAGTAATGTTTCATGAAGCAATTTTCACAGACGTGTATGCTACATGGGTTAAAAGGGTGATTAGATGCCAGGGTCCACAATACTATATAAGAAGCTTTTGAATTTCCACATTGGCCCTGAATTTTCTATGGCATGTACTGCATGATGAATTGGTCACGGTAAATATATACACTTGATTTCTTTCCTTACCCAATTACACAATTTGATGATTGACAGACAATAATACCCCATTCATAGACATTTATTCCAGCTCAAGAAACCCTAGTCACAGCATGCAGAGCATGTAGAGGGGGTTTTGATTACAATCCTGCCCAAAGCACCGTGTCATTTTTTGCAACCTAAGTGGAATAATAGCTCGGTGAAGTGATAAATTGACTTCCAGCAGTGGGTTTAGAAACTCAATATACCTCAATCGAACAATAGATAAGTGAGGTTAGAAAATCAACTTTTTTACCGGGATCAAAACAGCATGGTATGCCTCCCATGTTCAGATGTTCGTGAATAATCATCATCTGTGTTTATTTTCTGAGACCCCCCCCCCCTCGTCAACATGTTGAGTCCCTCCTCAGCCCCCAACAAAAAATCTTAGCAGAGCTCCCGTCAGGGCGGTGCCTCAGGACCCCTAGGCCGGCCCCTTTGACCCCATGGCGGACCTTGGACTACGCCTTTCGGATTGCCGCTAACGCGGAAATTATAGTACTATAAGCCAACCCAAAAATTTGCTCAGCCCCCCCCCCCCCTTAGCCTCCCCAACTAGAAATTCCTGGCGCCGCCGCTGCAAATTATAATGTGGATTTCAAAGACTGCATTTCCTAGGTTTAACCTTAGTATTGTTTGGTGAAATCACAAGGAGCATGAGATCCAATTAAAGATCTATTTAACTATTGCCCATCATTACGTACAAACGGTTACACAATGATAATATCAAACAATAGAAAGCGATAGAAACACACAGAGATCAAGGATACACTAGAAATGTATATATATAGATTACGTAAACACAATGTGTTATACTGGTCATTCAACAGAAACGAATTTAAAATATGTAGGAACCACAAAAAAGGGCTACTTCGCTATGCGACCTACAGTCAATTAATGTGCAGTATAGCAGCGGAATGGGAGTAAAGAAATCAACGACGGAGTAACCATTGCTGTAAGATGCAGGCTTGAAGCATAAAATAGTACCGGACTTGGAAGGTTAAATCCCAACCGTACATATGGAAACAAACAGAGGCCCCTTTAAGTATAAGCAAAAGGAAACTAAAACACATAGGCCCAGATTTCCCAATTTACATTTGGCAGATTCCTTGAAGATGTCTCAAACAGACGAAAACGGTCGGTCACCATTTATCTAACTTTCCAGTCGACAATAATACTAACAGAAACGAAGAATCATTACTGAAATGCAACATTCTTTTTGCACCGCTATTATACATTCTATTTGTTAATATAATGAACGTTTAGCATAGGGGCTGAAGTGTTTACAAATATTTATGCTTCATGTCGCCTCATAAGGATTCTGAAATGTTTACTAAAGTGTCTCCTTATACAATGAACAAAGGTACTTGGTATATTTATTAGATATCGGAGGTAATGGTGTTTACTACCAATGTAGGATATCTTATTGTCTTTATATTAAATTATAAAATTTTAAAAATCATAAACTTGCAAGCATATCATTTGTATCAAAATATATTCTATATATACATTTTTTTTTTAAACAATAATATCCGTCACGGGATATCTAGATTGACAAAAAAAATTCTGAGAATGTTTCGTCATAAATCATCTTTTCTATATCTTTAAAGCATTTTTCTCAGCACGTGTTTAACGGTTTTCTCAGAATGTTTCGTTCAGTGTTACTATGAACACTTTTCAGAATTCATCGTCTTTTCTACATTTTTAAAAAGCATTTCTTTAGGTTTTCTCAGAATATTTCGCTCGGTGTTAATATGAAGAAAAAAAATCAAAATTCATCGTCTTTTCTACATTCAAAAAGATTCTCTACATGTGTTTAAGGATTTTCTCAGAATTTTTCGCTCAGTGTTAATATGAACAGAATTGCCAAAATCTATTGTATTTTTTATATTTCAAAACATTTTCTCTCACGATTTTCTCAATGTTTCGTTCAGTGTTAATATGAACTCAATTGTCAGAATGTTTCGCTTAGTGTTAGAATGAACATAATTGTCAAAATTTATCGTATTTTCTATACGAGTATTTTTCATATTTTCTCTACAAGTGTTTAAGGGTTTTCTCAGAATGTTTCGCTCAATGTTAATATGAACACAATTGTCAAAAATCATATTTTCTATATCTTTAAAGCATTTTTCTCTGCATGTGTTTAAGGAATTTCTCAGAATGTTTCGTTCAGTGTTACTATGAATACTTTTTCAAAATTCATCGTCTTCTATATTTTAAAAGGTTTTTCTCTAGGTTTTCTCAGAATGTTTCGCTCACTGTTAATATGAATTTTTTCAAAATTCATCGTCTTTTCTATATTAAAAAATCTCTACACATGTTTAAGGATTTTATCAGAATGTTTCGCTCAGTGTTAATATGAACACAATTGTCAAAATTCATCGTATTTTTTATATTTAAAAAAAATTCTCTCCACGTGTTTAAGAATTTTCTCAGAATGTTTCCTTCAGTGTTAATATGAACATAATTGTCAGAATGCTTCGCTCAATGTTAAAATTAGCATAATAGTAAAAATTTGTCATATTATCTATACGAGTACTTTTCATATTTTCTCTACAAGTGTTTAAGGATATTTTCAGAATGTTTCGCTCAGTGTTAATATGAACACAATTGTCAAAAACCATCTTTTCTATATCTTTAAATCAGTTTTCTCTTCATGTGTTTAAGGGATTTCTCAGAATGTTCCGTTCAGTATTGATATGAACACTTCAAAATTCATCGTCTTTTATATATATTAAAAAGGTTTTCTCTGTTTTCTTAGAATGTTTGGTCAAATTTCATTGTATTTTTTATATTAAAAAAAATTATCTCCACGTGTTTAAGGATTTTCTCAGAATGTTTCGTTCAGTGATAATATGAACACAATTATCAGAATGTTTCCTTTGCTATTAAGATGAACATAATTGTCAAAATTTATCGTATTTATCGTCCAAGTATTTTTCATATTTTTTCTACAAGTGTTCAAGGATTTTCTCAATGTTTCGCTTGTGAACATAATTGTCACAAATCATCTTTTTTATGTCTTTAATGCATTTTCCCCCCACGTGTTTAAGTGTTTTCTCAGAATATTTCGGTCAATGTTAATATGAACACTTTTCAAAAATCATCGTGTCTTCTATATTCTAAAAGGTTTTTCTCTAGGTTTTCTCAGTGTTAACATGAAAACAATTTTAAAATTCATCGTCTTTTCTATATTAAAAAAAATCTCTACACGTGTTTAAAGATTTTCTCAGAATGTTTCGCTCAGTGTTAATATGAACACAATTGTCAAAATTCATCGTATTTTCTATATTTTTAAAACATTTTTCTCTCCACGTTTAAATTTTTTTCAGAATGTTTCGTTCAGTGGTAATATGAACACAATTATCAGAATGTTTCGCTCAGTGTTAAAATGAACATAAATGTCAAAATTTTGTCGTATTTTCTATACGAGTATTTTCCATATTTTCTCTACGAGTGCTTAAGGGTTTTTTCAGAATGTTTCGCTCTGTTAATATGAACACAATTGTCAAAAATCATATTTTCTATATCTTTAAAGCATTGTTCTCTCCACGTGTTTAAGGGTTTTCTCAGAATGTTTCATTCAGTGTTAATATGAACACTTTTCAAAATTCATCGTCTTTTCTATATTTCTAAAAAGTCTGTATGGTTTTCTCAAAATGTTTCGCTCAGTGTTAATATGAAAACAATTTTCAAAATTCATCGTCTTTTCTATATTAAAAAACTTCTCCACAAGTGTTCAAGAATTTTCTCAGAATGTTTCGGTCAGTGTTAATATGAACACAATTGTCAAAATTCATCGTCTTTTCTATACTTTAAAACGTTTCTCTCTAAATCATTTTCTCAGAATGTTTCGCTCACAATTGTCAAAATTAATCTTTTCTATATTCTTAAAACATTTTTCTCTCCACGGGCTTTCTCAGAATTTTTCGTTCAATGTTACGTCACGTGCTGAACAGAAAATTTCGCTCCATGATAAAATGACAGCATCTTGATTTCCCTTTGACGTCGTCACTAGGCAAACACACAGTCGATTTCCATCTTCAAATGAGGTAAAAGCACCGTCGATTTTCATCTTCACACTAGGCAAATATACCGTCGATTTCCAAATTCACACTGGACAAAAATACCGTCGATTTCCATCTTCACACGAGGCAAAAATATCGTCGATTTCCATCTTCACACTGGGCAAAAAGATCGTTGATTTCCATCTACACACTAGACAAAAATAACGTTGATTTCCATATTCACACCAGGCAAAACTACCGTGGATTTCCATCTTTACACTAGGCAAAAATACCGTCGATTTCCATCTACACACTAGGCAATAATACCCACGATATCCTCCTTCATACTAGGCAAAAATGACGTCGATTTACATGTACACACTAGGCAAAAATAACGTTGATTTCCATATTCACACTAGGCAAACCTGCCGTCGATGTCCATCTTCACACTAGGCAAAAATACCTACCTTCATACTAGGCAAAAATGACGTCGATTTACATATACACACTAGGCAGAATTACCGTTGATTTTCATGTACACACTAGACAAAACTGCCGTCGATATCTATCTGCATATTAGGCAAAAATACCGTCGATTTCCTCCTCCATACTAGGCAAAAATGATGTCGATTTCCATCATCACACTAGGCAAAAATAACGTTGATTTCCATATTCACACCAGGCAAAACTGCCGTCGGTTTCCATCTTCACACTAGGCAAAAGTACCGTCGATTTCCTCCTTCATACTAGGCAAAAATGACGTCGATTTCCATCTTCACACTAGTCAAAAATGCCGTCAATTTTTGTTTTCTATGTCGATGTCTTCCTTCACATTTCGCAAAAAAAAGAAAAAAAAATCGAATACTTTTTGTTCTATTCGCGGAAAAAAAAAAAAAAATCCTTCAACGGGACAGAAATACCGTCAAAATTTCCTCACATGGACTTCCTTCACACATGACAAAAATACAGTCGATATTTTTCCCCCCAAAATCCCGTAAAGGTGTTTTTGTCACTTGAGAATATAAATGAATAAAAGATAAACATAAAAATGCAAATAGAATTAATAGAAAAGAATAAAGGAATAAATGAAAATTAAATCACATAAAACGCAATATGTAAATAAGTAAATAAATAGATCAATAAAATTATTAAACAAAATAAGCTTTTTACCTTTACACTGCCATATTCTTGCGCACTGTTACATGATTTTTTTTTTAGCTTAGGCCTTAGGGTAAAAGCATAATCATTACTTCATTTAGTTTTTGTCTTGCCAAAACGATGCTTACTGTCTAATTGACATAGTAAAAAAAATGCCATGCTTATGCATACTGTTGTTTTGGAAAAATAATGCGAAATATTGGAATAATTTGAGTGAAAATGGGCTATTGGCAACTCAACGGCAGTGCTGGAATATGATTGGCTAAATTATGTCGTCATACCGAATCTAGATCTTGACTAATTTCGAGGGGAGAAGGAGAAGGAGTTGTGCGGCACCGTATGGAAGGGGTTAAGTGTAGTGTGACTTTGGATAGTGTTTTTTCACCTAATTTACCTCAGGTTCATTGCGTGAAGCTCTTGTAAACCAGTAAGGTGGTATTTTCTAAAGTCAGGTATTATGTACAAAGTGCCACAAGACAAAGGTAATCCCTGTATAAAGACACAAACAATTGCATATTTTGCACTTTTATTTTATTTCCCAACACAGAAATAGAAAACTGTACATATGAAATCAAAATATGTAAATTAAGGTAATGGCGTTAAATTGTTGATGTTCCAAATTGATCAAATGTTGAAACTGGTACCTGCAAAGATTTCCTCATTTGATCTTGGGAGACTTTTTTGAAAGTTCTTTTACTCCCATCTCCGACATTTCTATGTAGGTTGGCAGGTTGCATCCTGTGCAATTATTGGCCACATTATTGTCTTCCCTTTTTAGGGAATTAATTAAGGTGTCCATACAGAGGAGGTATTATTTTCCAACCAAAATAATAATAGTAATAATAATAAAATGATAATGATAAAATGAAAAATAGAATAATAGTTGTTCCACTTTTCATACTGTGCATGATGGCTTTATATTACTTTGGTCTTACTCTGATTTAAGACTATTTCTTATTGGACAATTCTAATGATTTAATTTTTTTTTTTTTTTTATTCTTGTTATCATACTATATCCACTTAATTTTTGTATGGTTTTAATGTATATATGAAATATACTTTTTGTGCAATTTTGATCAATGAAATAGAAGTGCAAAATATAATGGTGATTTTATCCTTGATGCATAATATGAATTATATATTCTACATCTATAGAAATTGTTTTATGATAATAAGCAAGAAAATGTAGGACTGTGGACATTGTCATGTGGCATTTTGTTGCATATCCTTTCCAGCTTGTCAGTTTCTGTATTAATGACCATTTCTCTCATGATTCTATAGATGGTCAGTAGGTCGCCTATTTTTCTTCTTTGTTCCAGAGTTGGCATTTCCAACTTTAACAATCTCTTCATATAGCAATTTTGAAAGTGTTGGGGCCATATTTGTAATTGCTGTTTAGATTCTTTCAATTTTCTTTATATTCTTTTTAGTACTGGGTGTCCATAATGTTGCTGCATACTGTACTCCAGTTTTGGCCTTATCAGTGTGATTACTAGTTTCTTTACCATTCTTTCATCTAAGTAGGTAAAGGCCCCCTTTGTTGGTCATAGCAGTTTCTTCTATCTGTTTGTCAGGTGCCATGTCCTTTGTGATAATCACTCCAAAGTCTTTTTCAGAACTCACTACTTTCTTTACTTCCTTTGTACCGATTTTATATTGTCATGATATTCTGTGAGTCACCTGGTTTACAAATATCCTTTTTGTAGTGACAATTCTGAATTACAGATACTTTCTTAGCTAGTGGAACTTCACAAAATTATTTCAATGCTTCATGGAACACAAAAAAAAAAAACAAAAAAACATAAATAAATAAATAAAATAAAAATACATACACATACATATACCAAGGCTTTTTCCCCCTTTCAAGGGAGGTGGCCAAAAAGAAAAAGGCATAAAATCATTCCCACCCATTCCATCCCTAAATACACTCCACTCCCCTCCACCTTCTCTCTTATCTTAGCACCCCCTGGATGACGGGTCATCCCTGCACCCTGTCCACTGCCCTGGGTCAGAGGCAGTGTCGCAAGTCACAGCACATCCACAGCAGGGCCACTTCATTAGAATAAAAATAAAATAAAAGCATGACCTCTCAGTCCACTCGTGACCTCTCAGTCCACTCGTGACCTCTCAGTCCACTCGTGACCTCTCAGTCCACTCGTGACCTCAGCTCAGTCCGCTCGTGACCTCAGCTAGAGACCTCGTTTTTCTGCACAGACACCAGCTAGTGAATACCTGTGAATTTTATATCTCCGAATAGTGTTAAGTGATTGTGTTGTGTTTTTGTAATTGTATACGTATAGCGCTATACAGTTACAGATATAAGATAAAGTGCAGGGTTCTATTTAATTTCAAAACAGTTTTCTGTTACCGTATTCCAAAGGTAGGAGAAATAGTATAAGGTAAGCAGAGTAAGCTTCGCGTATTTAGTTTATTAGAGACCGCTTTGATTTTTTTGTTGTTGTTGATTTGTATTTTCTCTTTGCCGTTTTTATTGCTAAAGGGGGAGCGAAATGGCTTGTGAAGGTTGCGTGAACCTAGAGGTCCGTCTCAGGATGTGTGAGGAGGAAATTCGGCTTCTCAGGAGTGCGCTCCGTGAGAAGAGTGAACCCTCCCCACAACCCAAAGAGCGTTCCACTTCTTCACCTACTGTCACTGCCATGAGCGAGTGGCGCTCCGTGGGGTCCCGTTTGTCGAGCCCGCGTTCGGTAGACGTGTGCCCTGTGGAGCAACCGCTGGCTCTAGTCAATCGTTTTGCTCTACTGGAGGATGAAGTGGCTGAAAACCAGGAGTTCTTGGTGGTGGGGGACTCCATGGTGCGAGGCTATGACGACATCCTGCAGCGAAAGACTAAGCGACGTTGCAAGCTTGTATGTCAACCGGGCCGTGGGATCGTTGATTGTACCCGGTCCATCAGGGAGCAAGGACGGAAGAACACGGTTACGATTGTACATACGGGTAGTAACGATGTAGGTAGGGTGAGATCAGAGGAGCTTGTTCGGAATTACAAGGTCCTCCTTCAGGAGATGAAGGAACGTGGGAGCCGTCACGTAGTCTGTGGGATCCTCCCGAGGATCTACGCAGGTTCGTGTTGGAACAGTAGAGCCATAGGGATCAATGATAGGATATCGCAGTTGTGCACACAATTGGGATACCACTTTCTTGATCCTTGGTATCTCTTTTCTAGGCGCCATGACTTTTTCGCTTCTGATGGGATCCACCTTACCCGCAGAGGCAAAGATGTTCTTACAAACCTCATTGTGGGAGTTTGTAATGAACCAGCTCCTTTTTTAGGGTAGAAGGCCAAAGGGAAGGGGAAATAGAATGTACTTGGGAAAACAGTGTAGAGTATAGCATTAATGTAGAACAATGTACCAGTATAGGACAAAATATAATTTTAGGATATAATGTCGCTAGAGGACGAAATGTCACATTAGGATATAATGTCATAGGACAAAATGTCGCAATGGGATATAATGACAGTGGAGGACAAAAGATCACGATGGGAAGTAATGATAAAGGAGAACAAAATATCACGATAGGATGTAATGATAATGGAGGAGAAAATATCACGGTAGGATATAATGTCATTGAAGGCCAAAATGTAATTTTAGGAAGGGATACCGGACAGAATGTCAATGAAGGCCAAAATATCATGATAGGATGTAATATCGCTAGAGGACGAAATGACACATTAGGATGTAATGTCTTAGGACAAAATGTCACAATGGGATGTAATGACAGTGGAGGACAAAAGATCACGATGGGAAATAATGATAGTGGAGAACAAAATATCACGATAGGATGTAATGATAATGGAGGAGAAAATATCACGGTAGGATATAATGTCAGTGAAGAACAAAATATAATTTTAGGAAGAGATACCGGACAGAATGTCAATGAAGGTCAAAATATCAAGATAGGATGTAATGACAGTGGAAGACAAAAGATCACGATGGGATGTAATTATAGTGGAGGAAAAAATATTACGGTAGGATATAATGTCACTGGAGGACAAAATATAATTTTAGAAAGGGATGCCGGACATAATGTCACTGAACGACAGGAGGCCGGCGTGAATCACGGTGACGTAGGGGGACAAAATGTACAAAATAGATCGGATGACCGTAATCGACCAGATGTCCGTGATGGGGGAAATGTTAATTTTGATAGGAGAAATGTTAATGAGGCATTGAATGTCAATGAAGGACCAAATAATAATAATATAGAGCAAGGCATAAATAAAAAACAAAATGATAATATAAGACATGATATTGAAACTCAAAATGTGTCAAAAAGAAATAATCAGGAGTTTCTTAAAACTATGTACTTTAATGCTCGTAGTATTAGGAACAAATTTCAAGAAATACAGGCGTATGTCAAAAGCGAAAATCTCGATATGATAGGAATAACTGAGACATGGTTAAATGGTACAGAGTTCGAAGCTGAATTTAATATTGCGGGATTTAAACACTTTCATCAGGATAGAAACCACAAGAAAGGTGGGGGTGTTCTATTGTACGTTAAAAACAATGTTCATGCTTGTGTTTTAGAGAAAGTGAAACAGGATGCATATGACAGTTTGTGGGTTGAGTTAACCCAAACAAATGGACAAAAAATGAATATAGGTGTAATATATAGGCCAAAGACATTATCATTAGCAGACGACAAACTGTTATTTCAAGAACTGTCTAGTTTCTGCAACCGGGATTTATTGATAATGGGTGATTTCAATTTTACTGACATTGATTGGATGACCCTTGAACATGGCCATATAGGTAGTCGCTTGATTGATTTTCTTGGTGACAATTACTTAATTCAGCATGTAAAAGAGCCCACAAGATATGGAAACTTACTCGATTTATTGATCACTAGCCGCGAAAGCATGGCAACTGATGTAGAAGTCGGTGAATCTGTTGCAAATAGCGATCACAACTTAGTTAGATTCAAACTCCTAAACAATTTTAGAATAGATACTTGTGCTTCTAAAATACCCGATTTCAGTAAAGCTCAGTTCATAGAACTACGTCAGGAGCTTCAGCTTACAGATTGGGAGGAAAAATTAAACGAAAGGCCTGTAGATCAGATGTGGGAAATATTTCAAAATACGCTCACTAAGATGATTCAAACTTACATTCCTTTTAAGGACAGACGTCCCCCAAATCAGGCTCGCCCAAAGTGGCTCGACAAAGAAACTGAAAAAAGTATTGCTAAAAAGAGACAGGCTTATAAGAAATATAAGTGCTCGGGTGCATCTAATGACTATGAAAGTTATGTATCAATACAGAGAGATTTAAAAAAGACAATAAGAAAAAGAAAACGACAATACGAAATGAACATCGCTGATAAATCCAAAGAGAATCCCAAAGAATTCTATAGTTACATTAGAGATAAAAAGGTTGTTAGGAATCACATTGGTCCACTATTATCTGCTGACGGTCAACTTGAATATTCAAATGAAGGAATGTGTAATCTCTTAAACAATTATTTTAGCTCGGTATTCGTAAACGAAACACCTCAAAGTGAATTCCAAACTGAAACCTGTGAAAAGTCTGGGGTAAACTTACTCACTACGGTAAATATAACAAAAGAAACAATTAAAAGGTGTATAGACAAACTCAAAGTTAATAAAACACCAGGGCCTGACGGTTGGCATCCAAGAATCTTAAAGGAAATGAAAAATGAGATTGTTGTTCCTTTAGAAATTATTTTCAAGAAATCCATCATATCCGGAGATGTCCCAAGAGAATGGAAGCTAGCTAACGTTACTCCCATATTCAAAAAAGGTGACAAAAAGAAACCAAATAACTATAGGCCTATTAGTTTGACTTCGATCGTAGGAAAAATAATGGAAACTATCATCAGAGATGCTATCGAATATCATTTAGAAAGTAACCGTTTGATAAATGATAGCCAACATGGTTTCAGACGGAAACGTTCTTGCGTGACTAACTTACTCGAATTCTACAACACAGTTGTCTCGAATTATGACAAAAGAAACAATATAGATTTAATATATCTAGACTTTGCAAAAGCTTTTGATACCGTCCCACACGAAAGACTACTTACTAAATTAGCTTTGCATGGAATAAGTGGTAGCCTATTAGGTTGGACTAGTAATTGGTTGAAAGGTCGAAAACAGAGAGTTGTTTTAAATGGAAAAACTTCTGGATGGAAAAGTGTTGCAAGTGGAGTTCCTCAGGGTTCCGTTCTTGGGCCACTTCTATTCATAGTATATATAAATGATATAGACCATGGACTAAAATCTACTGTTTCCAAATTTGCTGATGATACAAAACTGTGCGGAGTGGCAAATGATCACTCAAACCAATTAGATATTCAAGAAGATTTAGAGCAATTACAGCAATGGTCTGAAAAGTGGCTAATGAAATTTAACACAAGTAAATGCAAGGTAATGCACATAGGTAAAAATAACAGCAAGTACGATTACAAGTTATTTGGAAATTCGTTAACAAAAGTGGATAGTGAAAAAGATCTCGGCGTAATTATCAGTAACGACCTCAAATCATCCAAGCAGTGTATTTCAGCCTCTGAGAAAGCAAATAAGATTCTGGGATTGATTGCGCGATCTTTTGATTTCAAAAGTCCATCACTCATTAACAAGCTATATAAATAGTTAGTTCGTCCACATTTGGAATATGCCGTTTCCGTATGGTCACCGAATCTCATTAAAGACATTGACAGACTGGAAAAAGTACAACGGCGAGCCACAAAACTGATTCCAAATATCAAAAATAAATCATACGAAAATCGACTTAAGCACATGAATCTGTTTTCCCTAAAAAAGCGTAGACTCAGAGGTGACTTGATACAGGTCTTTAAGATTTTAAAGGGAATTGACAACATCAAAAGTGACCAAATTTTCACATTGAATGAGAATCAGACAAGAAACAATGGTCTCAAACTGTCCGGAAATAGATTCAATTTGGAAGTAGGTAGAAACAACTTTGCCAACCGTGTAGTTAATGAATTGAATAAACTTCCTGCACAGGTAGTGCAATGTAGTTCAGTTCGAAGCTTTAAGAATCATTTAGATAAATACCTAAGTAAGATGCTGTAATTATTATAATTTATGTTATATTATTTGTTTTTGTTTTGTTATAATTTGTCTGTCTGATTTTCATTTATTATTAGTTATATGTCAATTTATTATCATTTACTATTTACCTGTTTGTTTGTTATTCAACTATACCAATGCATTTATTTATGTATTTTAATTGTTATTTACATTGTTATAGTTTTAATTTATTATTAATATGATTTTTTTTTTTTTTTTTTTTTTTTTTTTTTTTGCATCCGACCTAGATATGGATCAAAAGGTCTCCTGTCGGCATGCTTTGCCTTTGTAATCCTTTGTAATATTGTTAGGGATTTTACAATTTTTAAGGTTATTAAAGATTGTACTCTCTGTTAAGTTATCTAGAGAAAGGATGTAATTTAGTGGATCTATTACCGGTACTGTTGTGTCAAGTTCAAAAATTGAATTATTTACTTTCATTGGGAAGGGCACCAGTTTGTACAGGTTGAATCTAATTTCAGAAGCAAAAAGAACCTCTGTTAATATTGAAGAAACACTTAAGTATGCAGTTTACAAGGGATGATAGAATGATAGCTTTGCTTCACCAAAGAAAGGTTGGAAATTACAATCTTTCTTAGGTGAGTTGATTATTCTTACAAGTTGTGGCATTGGGAGAAGGGACGACATGACTTGACCAGAATTTGCGACAACTAAATCTTGCACAAAGGATTCCAGGACACACAGGATTACAATCCATTACTTTGAGGATAATTGACTTGCATATTAATTTTATTTACCTTAAATAACTTACATAATTCTTCCAAGATTCTGTTGTTAAATTCTGCAGTATTGTTTGAAACTAATATCTTGGGAGTTGTGGAATTACAGATTACTTATTCATATATTACTGAAGCAATTGTTTTGGCTCTCTTATTTGGAATGGGTTTTGTCAAATGCAAAATCTTGACAGATAATCAGTGGCAAGAAATACATATATCCCTTTTCAGACAACTCAAGTGTATCTAAGTGGATTTTTCCCGAGGGTTATGTGGTGTAGTATATGATAGCACAGGAGCAGACTTATGTGTATTTCCTTTTACCTCCATACATCTCAAGCAATAGTCAATATGTAAGTGAATATCTCTCTTCATGCCTAGCCAAAAGAATTTAACTGTGATTTCACTAAGATCCCTAGCTCAGCCTGACATATTGTCATGCCCTCCTTTTTTCAACGTTGCAAATCCTATCAATAGATCTGGGAAGACAGATTCATCTACAATTATCACCAGAATGTACAAGTGCTCGTTTTTTATACAAAATAACATAAAAGTCAGTTTTATCTAATGTTTTAACTGACTTTCTATTAGTCCTTGCAATGAGTAATGGATTGGTTCCAAGATTTTCATTCCTAGTTTCAACCTTAGCATTTTACTGGTTATAACCACCCTCTCCCCTTAGTACATGTGCTAAGGGGAGAGGGTGGGGAATATCAGATCATTTTTTGGTGGAAGGTAAGTTGAGAGTGGAGGATAGATGGAGAAAGAGGAGTGGGACAGAAGGTAGGGAGGTGCTTAGAGTGAACTCTTTAAATGAAAAGGAGAAGGAGTACAAGAAGAAGCTGAAGGAGGAGTGGGAGGGAGTGAAGAATAGAGTAGAGCTAGGTGTGGAGGAGGAATGGGGATGGTTCAAGGAGGGAGTCACAAAGTGTGCAAGGATGGTGTGTGGACCAAGAAGGACAGGAGGAAATAGAAGGAAGGGTAGTGAATGGTGGGATGAGGAAACAAAGAAGGTTGTAGAAGAGAAGAAGCGAGCTTTCACAGATTGGTTACAAAATAGGACGAGGGAGTCATATGAGAGGTACAAAGAAAAGAAAAGAGAAGAGAAGTAAAGCAAAAGGTAAAGGAGGCAAAGAGGAGAGCAGATGTGAAGTGGGGTAAGAGTATGACAGAAAAAATTGGAAGTAATAAAAAGATGTTTTGGAAAGAAATTAAGAGAGGAAGAGGAAGCGAATCAATTAGAGAATAATATGTAAAAGGTGCTGATATAGAGATGATAATGGAAGAGAAGGCAGTAAGGGGAAGATGGGCAGAGTATTTTAGGGAGTTGCTTAATGTGAAGGAGGATAGGGAAGGAAAGATAGTTGCAGTAGGAAATGCTAAGAAAATGAGAGTGATGAGTGAGGAAAATGGAGGAGAAATAAGGAAGGATGAAGTGAAGGCAGTTGTTAAGATGATGAAAGCAGGTAAGGCACCTGGTCTGGATGGATCCCATGCAGAATGTCCAAAAAAAGGAGGTACAGTGATGGTGGACTGGCTGGTGAGGTTATTTAATGTTTGCTGGAAAGAGGGTAGAGTGCCGGAGGACTGGAGGAGTGCCTGTGTATTTCCACTTTACAAGGGAAAAGGGGACAAGTGTAAATGTATTAGTTTCAGAGGGATTAGCTTGTTAAGTGTAGTTGGGAAGGCTTATGGGAGGATCTTGATTGAGAGGATTAGGAGAGGAAGAGAGGGAGTAATTGGTGAGGAACAGTGTGGATTTAGGACGGGTAGAGGTTGTGTAGATCAGATCTTTGTGGTAAGACAGATATGTGAGAAAGCTATAGGAAAAGTTAAGGGTGTTTTTTTTTTTTTACTTTTATTGATCTGGAAAAGGCTTATGACAGGGTAGACAGAAAGGCACTGTGGGAGGTTGTGAAGATATATGGGATAGGGGGAAAGCTTCTAGGAGCTGTCAAGAGTTTTTATGAGAGTAGTAGAGCTTGTGTCAGGATTAGAAATGGAGAGAGTGAATGGTTCGATGTAAAGGTGGGACTTTGTCAAGGATGGGTTTTGTCGCCCTGACTGTTCAATTTATACATGGATGGGGTAGTGCGAGAGGTGAATGCAAGGGTAGTGGGTCAGGGATTGGAGATGGTTAAAGAAAATGGAGAAAAGTGGGAGGTGAGCCAGCTGTTGTTTGCGGACGACACTGCGCTTGTGGCAGAATCGGAGGAGGGATTGAGGAAGTTGGTGACAGAGTTTGGGAGAGTATGTGATAGAAGAAAGCTAAAGATAAATGTTGGTAAAAGTAAGGTGATGAGATGAAGAAGGGGTGAATGTGGGAGTAGACTGGAAGTGAGCATTAAGGGAGAGCGACTGGAGGAAGTGGATAGTTTTAGATACTTGGGTGCATATGTGGCAGGAAAGGGAGGAGTGGGTGTGGAGGTAGAATGTAGATTGAAAGAAGCGAGTAAATGCCTTGGTTCATTAAAAAGTGTAATGAGAAATAGACATCTGAGAATGAATGCTAAGAGGAGATTGTATAAAGGAGCGATTGTGCCAACAGCACTGTATGGAGCAGAAACAAGGAACATGAGAGAGGAAGAGAGAAGGAGTTTGAATGTGTTTGAGATGAAATGTCTGAGAAATATGATAGGGGTTACTAGGCTAGATAGAATGAGAAATGAGGAGGTGAGAAGGAGAACGGGGGTGGAAAGTTAGCTGGGAGATAGGGTTGATGAAAGAGTATTGGGATGGTTTGGACACATGGAGAGAATGAGTGAAGAAAGATTAGTAAAGGTGTAAGGAATGAATATGAGGGGGATAAATAGTGATGATAGTAAGTTTGCAGACGACACTAAAATAGGACGCCTAATTAGGTCAGGAGACGATGCAGAAATTCTGCAGGATGATCTTAACAAATTGTTCACATTGTCGGTGAAATGGCAAATGAACTTCAATATCTCTAAGTGTAGCGTGTTAAACGTAGAGCTACACAACCCTGAAAATAAATACAGCTTCGATAACGCGCTTTTAGAAAAAACTGAGTGCGAGAGGGACTTGGGAGTTCTAGTGAGTCCGGACCTTAAAACCAGGAAACAGTGCATTAGCGCCAAAATAAAGCTAACAGAGCATCAGATTTCATTGCTAGGACGGTAACGAATTGAAGTGCAGAAGTAATTATTAAACTCTATCTAGTGATAGACCCATCCTTGACTATGCGGTACAGTTTTGGTCTCCGTCCCACAGAATGGACATCAATTCACTAGAATCAGTACAGGGAAGAATGACCAAAATGATACATGGACTCAGAAATTTGCCTTACGAAGAGAGGTTTAGGCACCTTAACTTGCACTTTCTTGAAAGAGGCAGAGTGCAGGGTGATCTAATAGAGGTGTTCAAGTGGCACAAGGCTTTAACAAAGTTGATGCAAAGTAGCTCGTCCTCGTACTAGGATAGGGATTTGCGTGCACTACGTGGTCCCGTCTGTTGCTTGGAGTTCGTAAGTAGTTGCTTGCATTTTCTTTGTAGACAAATTATCTTGTTTGGTTCTTCAAAGACGCTGCGTACGATGAGTGCTTGGCTGCACCAATACTTGAGCCAGCACGTATGTTGCACGAAGTTATTTAGGTGTAGTCTTTGGTTGCGTGCGTTGAGTGCTTCTCTCTGAAGACGTTTTTGTTGCGTGCGTTAAATTACGTGCGTTCTCGTTGGGTGCGTTAAAGGTCCCTCTTCGGTGATGTTTTAGTAGGGTCCGTTGAGTGCTTCTCTTTGGAGATGTTTTATTTGCGTGCGTTCTTTCCCTCGATGCCGCTACTCGTTGCCGCTGTTGCCGTCCTTGGGGTACTCACTTATGGAAATGGCGACTCGCTTCTTTTAGTTGTAGTCTTTTTTCAAGGAAAAATAAAATGTTGTAATCTTCTATATCTTATGGCAAATCGAGTTGTACACAACGCTCTCTCCTCGAGGTTCTTCAAATGAATCCCCACAAAAACACGTATGCAAGATTCTACGTGAGCTTTGCAGTTACATAATGATTTCCTTAGTCCAATGACCACTTTATATTCAAGATCCTCCCCCAAAGGGTATGGTTTTACATTCGTGAACCAAATAAATTTTCTCCATCCTTTCATCAAGCACATTTGCAAGATTCTACGCGAGCTTTGCATTTACATAAGGATTTCCTTAGTCCAATGATGGGCATGATTTTACATTCGTGGACCAATTGAATTTTCCCCATCCTTTCACCAATCAGATTCTTTGTTTCAAGTCTATACGGCAGTATTGTTTACTGAGAATGATCTCGAGACTCTGCATAATTCTCATTTAGGCTTCAAAGGAATGTCGTGTCAGCAATATTGTAAATGTACACTCGAGCTCCCTGGCTGTAATTTTACAAACAAGATGGAAAGGCGTGACGCAGCTCGGTCGGGCTATTGTTTATAAATGACCTACCCGTCTTCTGCCCATCTCTATCTTTTTTTTTTTTTTTTTTTCCTCCCAACCTCTTTCAATCTGGTCTAACATAGTATTATAGGCGGGCGAAGACGAGCACATTTTTAAACATACGTCCTTATGTTGATTTACGAGTAAGATTGCTACGGGACGCAAATATTTGTAACGTATATGAAGTCGCTATTTGCACTGAATAGTTGTAAGTCAGCAAGGTACTCCCACCGTGCCCCTTGTTTTAGTAATTGATGGAAGGGAAGGAAGAATCTAAGCTAATGTAGGTGTAGGAAGAAACAGGTTAGGATATATTGACTTGAAGCCATTTACTTCTTAACCCATTCAACTCCGATGACAAGATGTCTTGTCATTTGGTCAAATAAAACAAAAAATCATAAAACACCAAAATGTTTGATCAAACACCAGAAAAATAGGACGTCAGTCCTCGCTTCGCTCGCAGCGAAGCGAGGACTGACGTCCTATTTTTCTGGTGTTTGATCAAACATTTTGGTGTTTTATGATTTTTTGTTTTATTTGACCAAATGACAAGACATCTTGTCATCGGAGTTGAATGGGTTAAGAATGTCAGAAATCAACATTTTGTAGTTTCATTTGTAGGCTTCTGGTGATATTTGCGAGAAGTTTTACTGGTCAACCACCAACCCTGAGATTGGGAGGGGTGGGGTCACTGAAAAATGGAAAACGTGTGATTTCCTGTAGAAATCAATATCGGATCCTCATAAATCTCTCCAACGTGGTCCTCTGTGAAAATTTGTCAAAGATTATTGTTTCCAATTATGCCATTGTATCCTACATTGTACACAGACCCCCTTTTTCTTGCCTGCCCTCGATCTCTTTGCAGTGTTTATTCAGCCACTCTTTTGCCTTATTTCCTGATTAATATTTACTGTCCCAGTCTCATTTTTAGTATTTGTTCAGCCTTTCATGTCTCCCAATAAGCTCGTTTGATACGAGTTATTTGTTCCCCTCCCCCACTTCGTTTTGGTTGATGCCAAACTGTATTTGTATAAACTCGTACTACATTATCTTTAAAAGTTAGATGTCAAACATTATATATTTTTCAGGTTGAGGGTAAATATCAAAATTTCCTGGGAAAGGATATACTAAGATCGCGTATATTCATCATATAATTAATAGAGTCTGGCGAAGCGTCTGACACAATATCACGCGATGACACACACTGGAGAGATGCCTTTTAAATGCGAACAGTGTGATGCAGTTTTGCCAGGGAAGTGTGCTCTCACTGTGACCTGTATGATACAAGTTTGTCACGAAAGACAAGTGCTTTTACATATTACGTGATGACACACACACTGGAGAGGAGCCTTTCCAATGTGATCTGTGTGATGCATCTTTCTCACGAAAGGGTTTTCTTAAAGAACACATGATGACCCACACTGCAGAGAAGCCTTTCAAATGCAACTTGTGTAAAGCAGTTTTTTTCAGGAAAGCGTACCCTTAAATATCACACAGTGACCCACAGTGGAGAGAAGCCTTTCGAATGTGACATGTGTGAAGCAGCTTTCTGACAAAAGAGTCCTCTAAATAAAATACCACGCGATGACCCACAGTGGGGAGAAACCTTTCCAATGTGACCTGTGTGATGCAACTTTCTGACGAAAGGAGCACCTCAAATGTCACATGATGAACCACACTAGAGAGAAGCCTTTCAAGTTGTGACCTGTGTGACACAGCTTACTCGGAAAGGAGTGCTCTCAAATATCACATAATGACCCATACTGGAGAGAAGCCTTTCCAATGTGACCTGTTTGATGCAACATAATCGGAAAAGAGTGCTCTCAGATATCACATAATGACCCACAGTGGTGAGAAGATTTTCCAGTGTGACATGTGTGATGCAGCTTTCTCACGAAAGAGTGATCTCAAACGTCACGTGATGATCCACAGTGGACATAAAAAAATCTTAATGTCATCCATAAAAACTTCACATTCTGTTCTTTTTTGGAACTTTTTTTGAGGTTGAATATAATAAGGCAGTTGAACCCTAGGTTAAGTAGTTCCTCTTGGTCAGGGGTGAGAATCTTGTAACAGTTGAAATAGCATGGATAATATGGCCGCCATTCAGATTAATACATTTCTTTTGATTAGCTCTAGTAATGTAATTTCTTTATTGGTTTAATTTCTATAAAAAGGCTGTCAATATTTCCTTGCCGAGTTGTGGTCTCTTCTCTTGTTCTGTTGATATTTTTTTTTTGTGTGTGTGTGAAATTTACAAGATCATTTTGTGACAGATGATAGTTTATGATTAATTTAAATGCAGGCATTAGATGGAGTGCAATAATTTTCATCTGATCTGAATGAGTCGTGAGAACTTTTGTGTTAGATAATTTGAGTTATATGACTCCTCCATGAGCTCTAGTGTCGCTGACAGTCCTGTATAAAATGATTTTTGACCATGTTTTTATGTAATGTCTTTCCTCGAGTGAGTCTCAGGGCAATATACCTTCGGTATTGGTTTGTAATATTGCCAGCGTTATAACTGGTGCACGGAGTTGATCTGGCAACTATGTGTTTGTTTACATTGTAGTGAAAGAATAGAAAAGGGTAGTGGTCAACACCATTATAATGAGCAGTTTTCCAATATATAAACTTCATATGGTTGTGTATTGATATGACCAACTAAGTAATCAGTGACCAATATTAACAGTAGTCAAGTGGTGGTTGTTGGCAAGTAGCATGGATACATGCATGTGCACCTCCTCAAGGTTAGGCAGTATTTTGCTATGGGATACAGGTAGTATTTGGAAAAGGGTTTTGATATGGTAGACGGAAAGGCACTGTGGGTGGTTTTACAGATATATGGGATAGGAGGAAAGCTGTTAACAGCAGACATTTTTTTTTATACAAGAGTACTACAGCCTGTGTTAAAGCCATAAAGATCAATGAGAGGATATCACAGTTGGTCAAGCAACTGGGATACCACTTTCTTGATACTTGGTTTCTCTTTTCTAGGCGTCATGACCTTTATGCTTCTGATATAATCCACCGGATCCGGGACATAATCCCTCCCGGACACAACCCCCCCGGACAAAATACCTCTGGATAATATCCCTCCTGGACAGAATCCCTCCACAAATGCGAGCGGGCCGGAGAAAACCCCTCCACATTATTCAGATTAGCAGCTCTCCTATTACTGTACCATCACATGCAAAGCAATTAACATCTTACCTTACCGAAGTACTAATGCATACAGTACAGACATTTATATACTTGTTTGAATAAATCATTTATGAAAAAGTTTTTTCCTTCACTGCTACACCTTACAAACATATATGAAAATATTATGTATATTACAATACATATATTAACATATACAGTCAAATATTATATGAGAATATATATTGAATACATTAATATATAAACATATTAATATATTAAAACACGTAAATAAGCATATACTCTAGGAGGGATTCTGTCCAGGGAGGACATTGTCTTGGGGGGATTCTGTCCGGAGGGATTTTGTCCGGGGGGATTGTGTCCAGGAGGGATTATGTCCGGACACCAATCCACCGAACTCGCAGAGGCAAAGATGTTCTTACAAAGTGGAGTTCCTCAGGGTTCCATTCTTTGGGCACTTCTATTCATAGTATATATCAATGATATAGACCACGTACTGAAATCTATCGTGTCCAAATTTGCTGGTGATACAAAACTGTGCGGAATGACAAATGATCACTTAAACTAATGGTCTGAAAAGTGGCTAATGGAATTTTACACAAATGCAAGGTTATGCACAAAGGTAAAAATAAAAGTAAGTACGATTACAAGTTATTTAGAAATTCGTTAACAAAAGTGGATAGTAAAAAGGATCTCGGGTTGATTATCAGCAACGATCTCAAATCATCTAAACAGTATATTTCAGCCTTTGAGAAAGCAAACAAGATTCCAGAACTGATTGCGTGATCTTATGACTTCAACCACAATTGGAATATGCCGTTTTCTTATGGTCACTGACTTTCATTAAAGACATTGACAGATTGGAAAAAGTACAGCGGCAAGCCAGAAAACTGATTTCAAATACCCCCCCCCCCCAAAAAAAAAAGAATTATTCGAAAATCAATTAAAACATATGAATCTATTTTCCCTAAAAAGCGTAGACTCAAGTGACTTGATACAGGTTTAAGATTCTGAAAATAATTGACAACATTAAAAGTGACATTTTTTTTCACACTATTGGTTATCATTTCTCAATTTGTTTATTATTATTTATCTGTCCATTTATTATTTACTATTTACCTGATAGGTTATAATTTAACTTTACCTATTTATTTTATTTGTTATTATTATCATTTTTTTTATTTATCGTCATAGTTTTTTTTCGCATCCGACCGAGTTGTGGACCAAAAGGTCTCCTGTCGGCACGCTTGTCCTTTGTACTCCTTTGAAGTTGAAATGGTTCGGTGTAGGGGTGGGATATGGAAGCACCCACTCAGCAGGCGGGCGTAGTGTACCGCATTGGATGCAGATTACATAGGAGAAACGCATAAGAAGCTCGCCACTAGCATTGACTAACATAAACGGGCAGTTAAACACATGAATGAACTACAGCACAACACTGACTGGGAAGGAGCGATAGTGGTACACAGAGACAGCTCGAGGAAAAGGAGATTATTCTTAGAAGCGTGGGCGACAAAAGAAGTTAGCGTAAATAGGTGCATAGACTTAAATCCAATATACCTGGGCACTAGGAGCACAATGACACTCAACATAACGTGAGAGAGTACATGGTGAACAAAGGTCACAGTGTGTATTAACGTGATTTTATTTGTTTCCTTTTTCGTGCAAGTGTGTATTTCACTTTTTCACTTGTTGTGCAATTTACATTTTATTGTATTCTTTTGTTAACATGGGAGAAAGCTTGGCGGGACGCTTTGTCTTCCTTTCTGTTTCCCGTTAGCCCAAAAAGCCATCTGCAAAGCACTCCCTATGTGAAGTACGCAAGCAAGATTTTGACAGCAAAGCAAGTAGTGTGCCTCTGCGTTAAAGGTTGCTTCACTTGGTCTAGTTTTTCATTGGTTCCGATCGCCGCTGCCAAATTGGTAGATATAAATAAGGTGACGTATCAAACGTTTCTTTTTTTTCAGAAAGGTATCAACAAAGAAAACCCGATGTAGCATTTATAGCTCGGCTATCTCACAACTCATCTTAAAAATCGATTGATGGCCCCCACAGGAGAGAAGCCTTTCTAGTGTGACCTGTATTTTGCAAAAGATTGTCACATATATCACATAATGACCCAGGTAGCAGAGAAGCCTTTCCAGTGTGACTTGTGTGATTCCGCTTTCTCACAAAAAAGGTAATCTCAAACATCACATGATGAGCCAAACAAGAGAGAAGCCATTCCAGTGTGGCATGTGTGATTCCGCTTTCTCACAAAAGGGTGATCTCAAACGTCACATGATGATCCACACAGGAGAGAAGCCATTCCAGTGTGACATGTGTGATTCCGCTTTCTCACAAAAAGCTAATCTCAAACATCACATGATGACCCACACAGGAGAGAAGCCATTCCAGTGTGACATGTGTGATTCCGCTTTCTCGCAAAAAACTATTCTCAAACGTCACATGATGACCCACACAGGAGAGAAGCCATTCCAGTGTGACACGTGTGATTCCGCTTTCTCAGGTAAGGGTCTCCTCAAAAGTCACATGATGACCCACACAGGAGAGAAACCATTCCAGTGTGACATGTGTAATTCCGATTTCTCACAAAAAGGTAATCTCAAATATCACATGATGAGCCACACAGGAGAGAAGCCATTCCAGTGTGGCATGTGTGATTCCGCTTTCTCAAAAAAAGGAATTCTCAAACGTCACATGATGACCCACACAGGCGAGAAGCCATTCCGGTGTGGCATATGTGATAACGCTTTCTCACATAAAGGTGATCTCAAACGTCACATGATGACCCACACAGGAGAGAAGCCATTTCAGTGTGACATGTGTGATTCTGCTTTCTCACAAAAGCGTAATCTCAAAGATCACATGATGACCCACACAGGAGAGAAGCCATTCCAGTGTGGCATGTGTGATTCTGCTTTCTCACATAAGGGTACTCTCAAACATCACATGATGACTCACACAGGAGAGAAGCCATTCCAGTGTGACATGTGTGATTCCGCTTTCTCAAAAAAAGATATTCTCAAACGTCACATTATGACCCACACAGGCGAGAAGCCATTCCGGTGTGGCATGTGTGATTCTGCTTTCTCCCAAAAGGGTCACCTCAGACATCACATGATGACCCACGCAGGAGAGAAGCCATTCCAGTGTGACTTGTGTGATTTTGATTTCTCAAAAAAGAGTATTCTCAAACGTCACATGATGACCCACACAGGAGAGAAGCCATTCCAGTGTGAATTGTGTGATTCCGCTTTCTCACAAAAGGGTGTTCTCAAACGTCACATGATGACCCACACAGGAAAGAAGCCATTCCAGTGTGACATGTGTGATTCCGCTTTCTCACAAAAGGGTAATCTCAAACATCACATGATGAGGCACACATGAGAGAAGCCATTCCAATGTGACACGTGTGATTCTGATTTCTCACAAAAGCGTGATCTCAAACGTCAAATGATGACCAACACAGGAGAGAAGCCTTTCCAGTGTGTCATATGTGATTCCGCTTTCTCACAAAAGGGTCATCTCGAAAGTCACATGATGACCCACATAGGAGAGAAGCCATTCCAGTGTGACATGTGTGATTCCGCTTCCTCACAAAAGCGTGATCTCAAACGTCTCACGATGACCCACACAGGAGAGAAGCTATTCCAGTGTGACATGTGTGATTCTGCTTTCTCACTAAAGGGTGATCTCAAAAATGTCACATGATGATCCACACAGGAGAGAAGCCATTTTAATGTGACCTGTGTGATTCCACTTTTTTACACAAAGAATCACCTCAAATGTTACAAACGTCACGTCACATGATTACCCATACAGGAGAGAACCCATTGCAGTGTGACCGTGATGACACACAAAGTAGAGAGGCCATTTCAGTGTGGTATGTGTGTTTCTGCTTTCTCCCAAAAGAGTACTCTCAGACGTCACGTGATGACCCACACAGGAGAGAAGCCATTTCAGTGTTACACGTGTGATTCCGCTTTCTCACGTAAGGGTCTCCTCAAAAGTCATGTGACGACCCACACAGGAGAGAAACCATTCCAGTGTGGCATGTGTGTAATCTCAAAGATCACATGATGATCCACACAGGTGAGAAGCCATTCCAGTGTGATTCTGCTTTCTCACATAAGGGTGATCTCAAACGTCACATGATGAACCACACTGGAGAGAAGCCATTTCAGTGTGGCATGTGTGATTCTGCTTTCTCCCAAAAGACCTCAGACATCATATGATGACCCGCACAGGAGACAAGCCATTCCAGTGTGACATGTGTGATTCCGCTTTCTCACAAAAGCGTGATCTCAATCGTCACATGATAACCCACACAGGAGAGAAGCCATTCCAGTGTGATATGTGTGATTCCGCTTTCTCACAAAAGGATAGTCTCAAATGTCACATGATGACCCACACAGGAGAGAATCCATTGTAGTGTGACATGTGTGATTCCGCTTTCTCACAAAAGGGTGTTCTCAAACATCACATGACTACCCGCGCTGAAGAGAAGATAATTCCGTGTGGCCCGTGCAATAAAGCTTTTTTTTTCACGTAAGGGTCTTCTCAAACGTCACGTCACATGATTACCCATACAGGAGAGAACCCATTGCAGTGTGACCAGTGCAATAAATATTTTTTCAGGAAAAACTGTTCTCAAATGTCACAAGATGATCCATACATGGTTGAGGCTTTTACACTGTGTCCTGTGGGATGAAGCTTTCCGAAATAAGGATGATTTGAAATAGCACGTGATGACCCATTCCGAAAAAAGGCCTTTCCAACAGCTTGAAGGAGCAGTATCTAACAGCATATGATAATGAGCGCAGGCGAGAAGACTTTTTTGTATTCTTGGGCGATGCAGCTTTCTCTCGAGATGCTTTCAAATGCCACAGGTGACAATTCGTTCCCCTACCAACGGAATCACCCTGTTATTTCATCTCTACCACATCCTCCAGGTTTTAGCGGGAAAGGATGGCGCGTCCACCAGCTTGGTTATCTACTCTTCGGTGAAGACGAAGTTTTATACTGGGGAGTGACTAAAAATTTCAGCATTAAGGGAGAAACTGGGAGAGTTTGAATAATCCCATAACACCGGAAATGTAATTAGGAATACCCGTCTGGGGTTATTGGCTGCACGTTATTCCTATTATATCGAGATTTTCGCTTTTGTCATATACACCTGTATTTCTTGTATGTACTACAATAAATAAAAAATGTGATGGTTTGTATGGAGCTCTCTTGTGTAGGCCTTATGGTCTCTTGCAGTCTCCTTTATTCTTATGTTGTATGTGTGATATAAAAAGTCATATTAAGATGTTTAAGAAATTTGAACTGTTGTGGTATTTTTCCATTAACCTCTTTGGTACGAGTCAAATGATCGCGGGAAGCATCAGCTGCCTGATGCACGATGATGCATCACCATACTCGAGTTATACAGCAGTATTGCTCGTTCTCCTCCACTCTGAATATTATAAGCACAGAAAATATGATCAGCTGGCCACTTCACAGAGTTTTGGAGTCACTCGGCCACAACTACAAAATAAATATGACCATGACGCAGATGCCGGCATCCTCATACAAGTATAGGGACAGTTTCCCACATTTTCCGCAATTGTCATTTTATCGCATGCAACAGTACACCTTCCAACATTTTGTTGATTTCATAATAATTATTAATATGCGCTAGGGATAATGTGACTTATGGATATCACAATTCAAAATCAGAAATCAATATATTAAAAGAAAAATATGAATGAAATGGAAATGCCCATTATTATCGAGTCCTATATCAACCATATGAAACCTTAAATATTTCAGTGATTTATGATTATATACCAAAAGGGGCTGCAGTCTGATAACAGTTACTCAGTTATGAAGGCGACTGCCAATTACCGTCATACCTTTACACGCAGCTCCCGACACCAACCACGAAGAATAGTGGTTAGACGAAAGCCTTTATTGGCTTCACTGTTGTAACTAAGATAGAACTTTGTAAAACACATGGTAGAGGGGTCAGTCCCCGTTCCCTCGCTTGCATCCTATGCAATCGTCAGATTCACAAGACTTGGGTTGGGTTACAAGTGCTGAGGGAAAGTAGTAGGACGGACGGCAGGAAAGAGACTACTGCGGTATGACCAACCCCTCCCTCCTTCACTACCTCCTAGAGTGTAATAACACTATCGCCCTGAGAGGAGGAAAACCAATCGACGACACGGCCCCCCGAAGACCGGAGGAGACTGCAAGAGGCCATTACTATGAGTACTGCCCTGCTGTCTAAATGATAATCTTGACCCGTTTGAATACATATTAGATCACGTCACCCTCTTCGTTTTTCCAGTGTAAGTCAAGGTGCATACACATCTCTACGTAACAGATTGTTATCCAGTTCTTCAACCAGCAGTGTTAAGTATATTGACATAGGCTAGGAACAATATCCAACAAATCCTACATTAGCAATCAAACCCCACATGTCTTTACATCATAACCGATGTTCTTAAACAGCTTGCCTGTGAGCAAGACTTCTATTTTACACATGCCCAATCCTGCATGAAAAAAAACACCAGTACCGCTATCATCTCACCACTTCTTCCTACATTGAGCAGGACTTTTAAGTAAACCACAGCTTGTGAACGGTCAGATCGTAAGGAGGTGGATTTCTGGATTGTGAAATCAAAACATATTAGTTACCCCTTGATAGAGCTTATGATTACACTTACACTTAGATGACTTCTGTCGGTGATCGACGCAGCTAGACTGGGGTCCCACTGTGACCAGGCAACTCCCTCACATCAATGGTCCATTCGATCAGTCGGTTGGCGTTGGGGCTGGCGTATCCTGGTGTTGACGGCTGGTGTATCCTGGTGTTGGCGGCTGGTCTGGTATTTTGGCCGACCATACATCCAGATATTTTTTGAAAGTGTCTGGAGACACCCCTGTTATGTTTCTCAGTGTGGGCGGGATGCAGTTAAACAATCTTGGCCTACTGAACGAGAAGCTGTTGTGTATTCTGAACTTGATGCTCAGTGTTGATCCAGGAGCAGTCCTCACATAGCACAACCTCCCTCTTCTTTGGTGGACTGTTTCTCGAATACAAGTGTTGGGCACCCTCTTTTCTAACACCTTCCAGATGTAGATGATAATATAGCGTTCCCTGCGCCGTTGGAGATAAAACAGCTGCATCTCCTTCAGCCTCTCCCAGTAATTCAGTTCCTGGAGCCCATGTATTTTGCTAGTGAAAGTCCTCTGGGGCTCTTCAATCTCAGTAATTTCTGATATTTTCTAGGGACACCAAAGTTGGCAGCAATACTCTAGTTGTGGTAGAACTAATGATTCCCACAGGATTAGTATACACCTTGGACTTCTTGTCTGGAAGGTGCGTAGGATCCACCCTGATAGATGCCTTGCTTTTAATGTTGCTTGATTGATGTGATGGTAGAAGGAGGCATCACTGCTCATACTCACTCTCAGATCCTTCACTATGTCCTTAGCAATGATTTCTTGTTGGCCACACTAATACTTTGTCGAGTTCTTGAAATCTAGATGGTGGCCATAGCGTAAAAGCTCAAACTTGTCTCGGTTCAGTGCCATGTTGTTCTCCTCTGCCCACCTCAGGATTTCATTAAGGTCTTGCTGTAGGTCATCGGCATCTTGTAGTGTGCGGATCTTCATTTCGATTCGCGTGACATCGGCGAAGGATGTAGCTGTAGAGCGTTGAAGGTCTATATCCCCTATCATGATGAGGAACAGTAAGGGACCCAGTACAGTACCTTGGGGGACACTGCTAATAACACTGCTTGCCTGTGAAGGATTTCCTTGGACGTTGACTCGCTGTTTCCTATCAGATAAGAAGCTGTGTAGCCATTTACCTAGGACTCCACATGTTCCAAGCGCTCGTATTTTGTGTAAGAGAATCCCATGATCCACCTTATCGAACGCTTTTGCAAAGTCGAGGTATATGACATCGTCGTTGTCCTCATCTTTGGTGTCGTCCAGTATTCTGTCATAGTGAGCGAGTAGTTCCGAGAGACATGAGCGTCCTTGTTTGAATCCATGTTGGCCATTGTTAAATGCCTCTATTATTTCCAGGTAGTTAACGATTGCTTTCCGCACTACCCTTTCCATTATTTTCATCAAATGGGATGTTAGTACCACTGGTCTGTAGTTTCTGGCAATGCCCTTGCTACCCCCTTTGTGTATTTGGATGATTGTGCCATATTTGAGGGCTTGTGGTACATGTCCTGCTTGTAGAGACATAGTCCATAGCAGTTTTAGGGGTAGAGCTAGCTGATGTTTACAGTTCTTTAGCAATTGGGCATGAAAGCCATCTGGTTCTGCTGCTGCATTTGGTGCGATCTTGTTGATGGCCGCTATTATCTCTTATATAGAGATCTCTACTGAAGATAATTGGTATGGCGTCTCCTAGGTGTGTTGAAGGTGTGTGGATCGATTACCTTCATATGGTCCTTCGGTTGGCTAAACACACTCGTATTGCTGTTTGAGCAACTCTGCTATTTTGAATGGGTCGCTCTCGAGTTCCCCAGCTGGATTTATATGTGGTCCTATGGTCAGTGTACTCTTTAGTTTCTTGTTAGTAAATGAGTAAAAGAACTTGCTATTTATTTGAATATTAGAGATTGCTCGTAGTTCTTCTTGAGCCCTCTGGTCTTTGTGGGACTGAATGTGTTTTCCCTCGATTTCCTCGAGTTCTCTTTGAATATTAGTAGTGGTTGGTAGGTGGGTGGTCTTTTGGAGCTTGACTTTTAGCTTTATTCTCTTCTTCATCAAGTTTTTCCTGTCTCTTGGAATAATTTTTCTTCGTTTCTTAGTATTTGTTGGTTTGGGAGCCATCTTCTCTGTAGCATGTCCAGGCCTCCATCAGTGTCTTTGTCTTGGAAAAGAGTTATCCAGTCGGTCCGGCCTAGTTCTTTTCTAATCTCGTCCCAATCTATATCTTTGCTGACGAAATTCAGGTCTTGGAGTGAGGAACAAGGGAAGTGTGCCTTTTGTTGAGCTATTTGTTGTATAGTAAAATGTGTTGTCATAACTTTGATAAGACCGTGGTCAGACATTGTTGTCTTGGTAACCTGATATGAATGTACTAGATCATAGTTGTTACTGAATAGTAGATCAAGTATGTTGTTGCCTCTTGTTGGAACTTCAATGAATTGCTTGAGATAGGCTATATCGGCTAGGCTGATCAATTCCATTGCTTGCCTCTGTTCATTTGTTGTTCCTCCTCGTATATTCCTAGAGGGCCAGGTTGTTATTGGTAAGTTAAAATCACCTGCAAGTATGACTTCAGTGTAGGGGGATGGCAGGTGATGAAGAAGTGGTTGTAATTTTTATTAAACTTCTTTGAAGATTTCCTCTGTGGTGCTTGGGGGTCGATACAAGGTTGCAATGATTAGGTCGAGCCTCTTTACATGTGCAGCTAGCAACTCTGTTGTTTATTTGAGAAGGCAGTAAGAACTTCGGTGTTTGCTGCTAAATCCTCCCTTAAGTATGATGCTACCCCTCCATGACTTCTATCCACCCTATCAGCTCTGAATAGGGTGAAATTCTGAATATTATTTTCTGCATCTAAGATAGCTTCGTTAAGGTGAGTTTCTGTGAGGGCAATAAAGATAGTGCTCTCTTCTGCTGCCAACTCTTCGGGCACTGGTACTTTACACTGGTTGCTTTGTGGGTAAAGCCCTCTGATGTTACCCACAAAGAAACAGTTTAGTGGCAGCTCCACCTCCCCATCAGCTTCCGTTCGTGGTCGTCCGCTTTGACTAGTAGCCTCGTCATTATTATTTGTGACTGTTTTTCTAGTGCTAGCATTCGTTCCATGAGACGCTCTAAAAAAGCACTCTGGTCTGCTGTGGATGTTGCTGGGGCTAGGGTGATATTGGTCTGGCCATCTATTACTGAATCCTGGACCTGGTTTATTTGCCAGCCTTTGTCGGTACCAGTGCTAGGCATACTTGAGGCAGTTGGTGGTTGTGATGTGGTAGGTTTGTGTGGACCTGGAGCTGCTTGTAGTCGGGAATGGGTTATAGGTTGCACCTTTTGGTCATTATCCATTCCTTGTGGTCTCTGGGTCTAGGTTCCCTTTATGTGAGGGAATCTGCAGTTCCTCTGGTGGCATGTTCCCTTGTGGAGAGAGCGTCTGCATACAAAGGGGTGGAAGTTAACACATTTCCACCCCAAAGTGCATCCGGACCTCTTGTCTAGCCCATGCCTCATAAACTTTTGGCAGATTTTTGGATGTGACTCTTTGCATCCAATGCCCACTACACCATATCTATATTCATTCCTTAAGTAGTATCTGCATGCTTTTGGCTTCATCTTTGATTGGGGATTCACTGGTCCTGTGTTAGACGGTGCAGTGTACTGGACAGATGCAATCGAGGTACCAGGTGTGTCCCTCTTCTCCTTCGGGTTAACTTAACTATATCAGTCTGGCTGGAAATCAGGTTTTCTAGTGTACTACCTAGACTATCCTTTGTTTAGGATTCCTGGTTAGATGTAGGCGTACTGCCTAGAATTTCGCACATCTTTCCCTTTGATTGAGATTCTTTGTTTGGTATTGTACTGTTGCCCGGTATGCTGTGTGTACTTGCACTACTTGGGCCTTCACTAATATTCTCCTTTGAGTTATTTGTTTTGGTGTGTCGCTTGTATGTGTTGGTGGAAGTGGGTTCAATGCTTTCAGGGAGGCACTGATATCTCTTGTCAGTTTGCTCATTTTTTTGGGAGTTTTTTTATCCTGCCAAATTAAAGCGTCTTCCGCCTCCTTTGTTTTGTTCATCGCTACGTCGTTCCCGTATGTCTTATCAAAACACATTTTACACGTGTATTTTCTGTTTGTTTTTATGAAGAACGTGAATTGATAGAGGGGAAGCCCAGTGCAAAGATAGTGGATCCAATTAGGGCATCCATTGCAGCCTAAGGTGTGATCAATGTCTCCGTCCGCGCCACACGAAGCGCAAATATCTGTACGTTGTGACTGGGCGGAGGCAGCGGCCATGATGCTTTGTGAGTCGGACGCTTGGTCGCTTGGCTTTGTTTACGAAATTGGATTATCGGGGTACCGCTTATATGATACATTTCACTTTTACTCGACTGGGTCTTTGATTTTGTGCGTGTGTGTGTACTAATTGATTGGATAAACTCTCCATACCAAATATTTTCGGTGAGGAGGGGTAAACCATATCAAAACATTTCTAAGGGTGCCTTTGTACGTTTGAAAAATATTTTAAATAGATTAGACATTTGCGTCACGAAAGTTGTAAGCAAAGAAGGAAACCACACAGGTAAGGAAATGATGATTGTAGGCGTTTGCCAGACAGAGCCTACATGATTAGATTGATGCCTGGAAGTTGCAGGCCATTATTGCTGTAGCTGTCTAGGTGTTGGATACTTTAGAGTGCTGTAGGTTAGTAATGAGATCAAATTAGGTATTGTTCTGTTGAAAGAAAGCCAGCGTTTCAAAAATTGTAGAGGGGTCTGTCAAATAACAATAGCCCCTTAAGAACTAGGAAGTAGTTAACAGTATATGCTGATGTTTTAGAACAATTCCAAGTACTGAATAAGAATTTTGACTTGGGTATATGTTAAGATGCATGCTAGTCCTTTCTAATCACCGCTGATGTTACTGTATATTTGTGGTACTATTCATATCTGGGGTGGAAAATACTCAAAACGATTACAGGGTCAGTGCAAGAGGGGTCAAAGGTCGGAGGTCATCATCGACTTTGGGGGAGCCGGAGAGAGGTGGAGGAGGATGAGGAGGAGCGAGCGAGCGAGCAGGGGGGGGGGGCTGCTGCTGGACTCCTCAGGGGCTTCCTTCCACAGGAGGAGGAGGAGGAGACGGCCATGACTGAGTGTGTGTGAGTGGCGTTGTTCATTCATTGCAAGTGTTTCCATACAAAGGCGTAGATAGAGGGGGTTCACCTGACTTTTGGCTTCAGACGGCGTACGTACCACTTGCCCGTTCCGTTCTCTTTCTATATCCTGTTCCTCGGCACTGACCCCTCCCCTCCCTGACGGCTGTGCCTTTGTCTTGGAATGTCAACAGACACACACACACAGATCTTCTGCGGTTTTGTCAGTCTGGTCAGCTTAACGAGGCTTTGCTCTGTGGAACTTTCATTATTTTTGAGACATACATGGCTCGCAGGTAAGCTTATGCATATTGCATGTATTCATGCAAACCATATATGTATATATATATATATATATATACATATATATATATATATATACATATATATATATATATATATATACATATGGCGACATCTTGACAGGTTGTGAGAGAGGCAGAGGGGAAAATACACAAATAGAACGAGAGTTTATTCTTTGACTAGTTTCGCACTATCTATGGTGCTTCTTCAGAAAGAATATTACACAACAGAAAATACTGGCAATAAATACAGAAAATATGTGGGTAATGAACTAGGATAGGTCTGAGTTCAAGGAGGCTCTAACTCTCGTGCGTTGATCGTGCTGACACCCACCGTGGGATGCCTCTGGTGATCCATCGTCCCGTTTTCTTCCAGTCTTTTGCTGCGTGCCGTGCTATTGTCTCCGATAATTCTATATCACCCACTCTATTGTTTGTACATTTGTTGGTGGCTATGTATAAAGCTTCTACGATTTTCCTTTGCCTTTTACTGAGATTATTATGCAGAATACTCGCTTGATCCCATTTAGGTTGATGTCCTTCTTCGTCTATGTGGTTCACGAGTGCACTGGTGTTGCGGTGGTATTATATATATACTAAACATCCATACACATCCACCTGCCAAGTTTACCCTAATGGTGCTTCTCAGATATTCTAATCTGAAAAAAATTGTTTCTACCTAACAAGAAACGCTCAGAATGACAAAAGAGATCTTCCAGATACTGTGCATCACAGGAGAAGTAAACAGAGAAACGCATCGAATTATAAATTTTGTTGAAAGAATCCTCCGGTGGCTTCAAAAGATTGATTCACTCACTCATGTAAAAGTTCCTGAAGGAGGCTAATCAACTTCATTACAAGCCTAACAAACCACTCTAACTAATCAACCCTTTCAAGTACTTACCAAGTTCAGGAGCATCGCATGCTTAACTGGTAACAAACACTGAGGATAGTCTGGGACTGGACAAACACCGACGACCCGCCCGCCCGCAAGGAGCTGCAGCCAACCGTGTCTACGACAGAACGTCGAAAGACAGAATGTCGAATGGTCAAAATGTTGACACGGCATATGGTCGAATGCGACATAATGTCGAAATATGCATTTCACTGATCATTCGGTCATGTGTGCCTTTTATATTAGTGGCACTTGAGTAATCATGACTAAAAGAGGTTGTTTGAAGCTGGATATTGTTTTAACGAAAATCTTACTCGGCAATAAAGACGGATATATATTTCCCAGATTACTTGACCCATCATGGAAGGCTCTTGAGATGTAGGATGAAGGGGGGACTGCCAAAGCAGTGAGCTACTGCTGTTTAAGTCTGTGCAAAACCGCTGTCGTTCGTCCACGTACATTTCACGCAAACCCACGTCCACACTACCTTGCTCCAGTGCGGCGCTTGAGCAAAGTGAAAGAAGAAACAGGCTTCGAACCTCCTGCACAAACAGGATGATATCCTTTGCAGCTTCCATCGTAGCACGTTCAAAGTCACTTCTGCAAACATTGACTCTGAGATCCAGACCGCGCTGTGATGGAGCTTCTTGGATGGCTGTCTGAGAAGATACGACAATGAGCGTCTTTGGTGTTCTTGGTTGTCAACACGAAAAGGAGAGGAGGCAGCATGTGCTGCCCCATCACTGGTGCATGCAGCAGGGTGGAGTAGAGTTGATCAAACAATCTCGGGGAGACGTCAACGGTGCCATCACCGTACCACACCGAAAAATTTGATCAATTTCTCAGGATGTTGTTTAAACAAAACACTATGATCCGCTCATTGTCGCCAAAACTGATATCAGCCATAACCCAAGGGTTCCCTCCTTGTTTTGTCTTGATGTGAGGATCAGGTAGGGTAAGGTCTGTAGCACTACGAGGGAGGTAAGCCCGGCTGGCTTTTACGACGCTGCCAGCCTCTGAATCAGCCTTTTGATGCTCGGCTCCTCCTCCGGAAGATATCCACGAACCTCTTCTGGAAGATCATGGCGGCTGGCTGGAGACCTGTTCTTCTTCTTGGCATATCATTCGCGACGTCGTCCCTTCCAAAGTTTCTTTGGCGGCGATGCGCCTAATCCTGGACATCGATTGCTGGACCTTATCCCTTGCACGATTTAGTCCATGTATATTGTGACTTTTGTGGTTACTATCACACCATCGACAGTAGCAGCTTTTCCTGAACAGGCATGGTCCTCGCAGCGCCACTATATTTTTTTCCTTCCTTAACACATTTGTTTTTGGTGTAAAGGAAACCTTAGTACGAAAGCTTTTTCCTCCTTTTTGAGCAACGAAGAATTCTGCCATGTTTTCTTTGTATTGTATTCGAATGAATGTAGTTCAAGAATTGATTTTGAAATTAGAATATTCACTTTATGTACAGTCAAGAAAGTTAATTAGGGATAGCACCAAGTTTTTTGGTGGATATTTCAGTTATTGCTGTTGAGCGTGAACACAGGCTTGCATTTTTCGGTGATTTTATGTACACAATCACGTCGATATCTGAAATTTCGACATTTTGTCGCAGTCGACATTCTGTCGTTTCGGCATTCTGTCGTTTCGACGTTCTGTCTTTCGACATTGTGTCGTGCACCGTATGACGTCATGTCGCTCTCGCAGTACAAAACCCTCATAAACTGTTATATTTCGTGTTTATCACTTTATGAAATCATATTTCCATTTTTCCTAATAAAAGATCTATGTTTGAATAGATTATAAAATCAAGGCTAAATAGATTAACACAAACTCACGCAAAGTAACCTTTCGCACGTTATGACGTCATGTCGCTCTCGCAGTACAAAAATCTTGTAAACCGTTATATTTCGTGTTTATAACTTTATGAAATTATATTTCACGGAGTTTTTCATGTATAAGAAATATTTTGAATAGATTACAAAATGAAAACTAAATAGATTAACACAAACCCTAGCAAAGTAACCTTTCGCGCCTTATGATGTCATGTCGCTCTCGCAGTACAAAAATCTTACAAACTAATGTAAATTGTGTTTATCACGTTACGATATTATATCTTACGTTTTGCACAAAAGAAATATATTCGAATAAACTACAAAATGAAAACTAAATAAATTAACACAGACCCATGCAAAGTAACCTTTCGCTCTTTATGACGTCATGTCACTCTCGCAGTACAAAAATCTTATAAACTAGTATATATATGTTTATCACTTTATGAAGTTATATTTCACGTATTTTACATGAAAGAAATATATTTGAATGAACTACAAAATGAAAACTATATAGAATAACAAAAACCCACGCAAAGTAACCTTTCACTCTTTATGACGTAATGTCGCTTTCGCACTACTAAAATCTTATAAACTGTTTTATATTGTGTTTATCACTTTATGAAATTATATTTCTCGTTTTCTATATAAAAGAAATATATTTGAACAAATTACAAAATGAAAACTAAATAGATTAATATAAACCCACGCGAAGTAACCTTTCGCTCGTTATGACGTCATGTCGCTCTTGCCGTACAAAAATCTAATAAACCCCCTGTTTATCACTTTATGAAATTATATTTCACGTTTATATATAAAATGAATATATCTGAATAAATCATAAAATGAAAACTAAATAGATTAACACAAACCTAGGCAAAGAAATCTTTCGCGCGTTATGACGTCATGCCGCTCTCGCAGTACAAAAATCTCATAAACTGTTATATCTCGTGTTTATCACTTTATGAAATTATGTTTCACGTTTTTCTATATGAAATAAATATGTTTGACCTAGAAAATAAAAACTAAATAGATTAACACAAACCCACGCAAAGTAACCTTACGCGCGTTACGACGTCATGTCGCTCTCGCAGTTCAAAAATCGCATAAACTGTTATATTTTATGCTTATCATATTATTAAATTATATTTCACGTTTTTCTATATAAAAGAAATATGTTTGAATAAATTACAAAATTAAAACTAAATACATTTTCACAATTCCATACAAAAGTAAACTTTCGCTCGTTATGACGTCATGTCGCTCTCGCAGTACAAAATGAAAACTAAACAGATTAACACAAACCTACGCAAAGTAACCTTTCGCGCGTTATGACGTCATGTCGCTCCCGCAGTACAAAAAAAAATATAAACTGTTATATTTTGTGGTTATCAATTTCTGACCCAGGGCGGCTGACCCAGGGCGGTGGGCGGGGTGCAGGGATGACCCGTCATCCAAGAGGTGCTCAGATGAGAGGAAGGGTGGGAGGGGTGTGGAGTGTATTTGGGGATGAAATGGGTGGGAGTGTTTTTATGCTTTTCCCTTTTTGGCTACCTCCCTTGGAAGGGGGAAAAAGCCTTGGTATATGTATGTAATTTATATAAAAAAATATATTCGAATAAACTACAAAAAGAAACCTAAATAGATTAACAAAAACCCACCCAAAGTAACCTTTCGATCGTTATGACGTCATGTCACTCTCGCAGTACAAAAATCTCATAAACTGTTATATTTCGTGTTTATCACTTTTTGAAATCATATATCACGTTTTTTCTATAAAAGAAATATATTTGAATAAATTACAAAATGAAAACTAAATAGATTAACACAAACTCAGGCAGAGTAACCTTTCGCGCGTTATGACGTCATGTCCCTCTCGCAGTACAAATATCTCATAAACTGTTATATTTCGTGTTTATCACTTGATGAAATTATTTTTCACGATTTTATATAAAAGAAATATATCTGAATAAAGTACAAAATGAAAACTGAATAGATTAACACAAATCCAAGCGAAGTAACCTTTCGCGCGTTATGACGTCATGTCGCTCTCGCAGTACAAAAATCTCAATAATCTCGTGTTTATCACTTTATGAAATTATTTTTCACGTTTTTTATATAAAAGAAATATATTTGAATAAATTACAAAATGAAAACTAAATAGATTAACACAAATCCAAGCAAAGTAACCTTTCGCCCGCTCTGACGTCATGTCGCTCTCGGAGTACAAAAATCTCATAAACTGTTATATTTCGTGTTTATCAGTTTATTAAATTATATATCACGTTTTTTCTATAAAAGAAATATACTTGAATGAATTACAAATGAAAATTAAAACGATTAATACAAACCCACGTAAAGTAACCTTTTGCACGTTATTACGTCATGTCGCTCTCGCAGTACAAAAATGTTATAAACTGTTATATTTCGTGTTTATCACATTATGAAATTGTTTTTTGCGTTTTTTATATAATAGAAATACATATATGAATAAATTACAAAAATGAAAACTAAATAGATTAACACAAACCCACGCAAAGTAACCTTTCGCTCGTTATGACGTCATGTCGCTCACGCAGTACAAAAATCTTATAATCTGTTATATTTCGTGTTTATCACTTTATGAAATTATTTTTCATGTTTTTACATAAAAGAAATATATTCTAATAAACTACAAAATGAAAACTAAATAGATTAATACAAACCCACGCAAAGTAACCTTTCGCTCGTTATGACGTCATGTCGCTCTCGTATTACAAAAATCTTATAAACTGCTATATTTTGTGTTTATCACTGTATGAAATTGTATTTCACGTTTTTATACAAAAGAAATATATTTGAATAAATTCGAAAATGAAAACTAAAGAGATTAGCACAAACCCACGCAAAGTAACCTTTCGCGCGTTATAACGTCATGTCGCTCTCGCAGTACAATTTTTTTTATAAACTGTTATGTTTTGTGTTTATCACTTCCTGAAATTTTATTTGACGTTATTTTCATAAAAGGAATATATTCGAATAAACAACAAAATGAAAGCTAAATAGATTAACACAAACCCACACAATATAACCTTTCGCTTGTTATGACGTCATGTCGCTCACGCAGTACAAAAATCTGATAAACTGTTGTATCTCGTGTTTATCACTTTATGAAATTATATTTCACATTTTTATATAAAACAAAAATATATTTGAATAAATTACAACATGGAAAGTAAATAGATTAACACAAACCCACGCAAAGTAACCTTTCGCGCGTTATGACGTTATGTCCCTCTCGCAGTACGAAAATCTTATAAACTGTTATATCTCGTGTTTATCACTTTACAAAATTATTTTTCACATTTTTGTATAATGGAAATATGTTTGACTTTAAAAAAATGAAAATTAGATAGATCATTTCAAACCCACAAATAGTAAGCTGTCGCGCGTTATGACGTCATGTTGCTCTCGCAGTACAAAAATCTCATAATCTGTTATATTTCGTGCTTATCACTTTATGAAGTTATTTCACGTTTTTTATATAGAAGAAATTTATTTGGATAAATTACAAAATAGAAACTAGATTAACACAAACCCAGGGAAAAGTAACTTTTCGCGTGTTTTGACGTCATATCGCTCTCGCAGTCCAAAAATCTCATAAAATGCTATATTTTGTGTTTATCCTTTTATGAAATTATATTTCATGTTTTTTATATAAAAGAAATATATTTGAATAAATTACAGAACGAAAACTAAATAGATGAACACAAACCCACCCAAAGTAACCTTCCGCACGTTATGACGTCATGTCGATCCAGCAGTCCAAAAATCTCATAAACTGTTATATTTCGTATTTATCACTTTATGAAATTATATTTCACGTTTTTTTATATAAAAGAAATATATTTGAATAAATTACAAAATGAAAACTAAAGAGATTAACACAAACTCAGGCAGAGTAACCTTTTGTGCGTCATGTCGTCATGTCGCTCTCGCAGTACAAAAATCTCATTTCGTTTTTATCACTTTATGAAATATCTAATTTTATTTTATGATAGAAACATGTTTGAATAATCTTTTATTACGAACATATATATATATATATATATATATATATATATATATATACTAGCCAAATTACCCGCGCGTTGTCGCAAGTTCATGAATAGTCCTTAACCTAACTATACCCCACCTTAACCCTTAACCCTAACCAAAATGTATATACATATTTTATATTAGATATAGTTATCCAAGTACCTGGAGGGATAAGGTATCAGAAT
>NC_134788.1:29864896-29908784 GCF_046742065.1 Oratosquilla oratoria
TCTCTCAATTTTGACCCAATTTAATTCAACAATTTTTATTTAGGTGTTATCACGATCATCATCATCATCATCATCATCATCATCATCATCATCATCATCATCATCATCATCATCATCATCATCATCATCATCATCATCATCATCATCATCATCATCATCATCATCATTATCATCATCATCATCTTTATTATCATCATGAGCAAATCTACGGAGACAGGTAGGTTCGTTTCCCTGATTGATGGCCACGGCTGACAGCCAAGTGCATGAGTGCCCAAGGACAAACCATAGATGTCAGATTGGTTCCTGGTCTTTGTTTTTTTCTAGATAAGCTTATGTTCTAGCTCCAGAGATCACTCGGGTATTCTAGAGGCCAACTAGCGAGGCTACAGATGGAAAATTAGAAAACAGGAACTAGATTATGTTAAATGTTAAAAGTCCTGGTCTCTGTTTCCTAGATCAACTTGTGATCTAGTTCCATAGCCCCTTAGGGGATCCTAGAGGCTAACTAGCGAGACTAGAGATCGAAAACTAGAAAGCAAGAACTTGTGTTAGATGTTAGAATTACCCCGAGGATGTGATTGAACAGAAGTTCATAAGAAGAATTGATGCGGGCAAACTGACTGAGAGCCTCTTTGCCCAGCATCGAATTCTGTCTTTACGTAAAGTACAATGTAGTGTGTGTGTGTGTGTGTATGGATATAAAGTACGTGACATATCTCCTCAGGACCGTGATATCGCAGTCATAATAAATACATAAATAAATGGATAAATGATGAATCAAATAAGTTAAAGAACAAACAAATAAATGAGCAAAGAAATGAATAAATCAATTAATTGATCAATTAATTTATCACTTACGCCAATATGATGTCTGCAAAATAAGCTTTCCTGGGAGAAAGGGAGTTGTACGCTCTGGGTGCCGCCTGGAGGGAGGGAGGAATAGAAGGGCACCCATCATCTGAGGAGTGGGCGGATGACGGTTGCAGCGGCGAGGAAGGAGGCGCTCCAAGGCGGGCGGACCTCTGGCCGATCGGGAGGAGACGCTCAAGAGACATCGATGGAAAATCTTCTTCCTCCCCCCCCCCCCGTCGTCAAAAGGAGTTCCCACATGAAATGTGGAACAACAAGGGAAGGAGGAAGAAAAAAAGAAGGAGAAAATAACAGGAATTAAAAAAAGAGAGGGAGAGAGAGAAAGAGAAAGAGAAAAAATAAAAATCGTTTGACTAAAAGGAATCGTCACAAAAATTGCGGGCTATCATCAAAGAAAACCACCGCAGTAAAAGAAGAAGAAGCAAAAGAAAAAGAAAATACTCGTGTTGGAAACGTCTCCGAGACGACCAGGAATGAATTTCTCCTCAAGGCTACTACCTACGGGACAGGAGGACAGCCCGAGGGAGGAGCAAAGGTCCCCGGCAGGCAGGCAGAGTCAGCGGCGGCGGCGGCTGGGCACAGATAGGAGCGAGCGAGCGAGCGAGCATGACGCCCACCCACCGGCGACCGAGACACACCGACGCGTCAAACATCAGCGTCCCCGTGTCTAATGGACACTGATTCCAATTAGGAGATTGACCACTTATAACCCCAAGTGAGCACCAAAGTGCCCTTCCTGCCTGACCTCGGGAGGGACAGGAGCCGCAGTAGTAACGGCGGCAGTGTTGTTCCCGACGGGGGAACCGGCTATGCTCCCACCCGAGGAGGAAGGACGGATGGATGGTCGTCGACCCAATTCGTCGCGTCTTGCTCCGCAGAGGGGAACAGGAGAAAAGAGATATCCCCGTGGGAAGTGGGAATTCGGTTAGAGTAAAGAATTACTCGTGACTTCCCACATAATTATGGGAAAAGAAACCCATGACTGAAATAAAGAAAAATGTCTAAAGATAGTGAGAGAACAAAAAGAAAGAAAAAAACGCCTCAGCTTTGTGAATCACCTGCCCTCAGCCAGAACGAGGTCTGCAAAATGTGTCGCTATAAGGAGCGAGTTGGTGCCTCTCCAGAGGAAGAGGAGAGAAAGAGAGAGAGAGAGAGGGCGTGGTTGTGCCCTCTGGGTGCCAATGGATGGCTACCCATCTCAGTCAGCAAGAGACGGAAGGGTGGGGTGCAGCAGCAGCAGCGAGAGACGTGCTCCGAGGCGGCTCTATGGGCACTCTGCAGGCAGCTCCAGAGACGACGACGGATCATCTCAGCACCCAGTCTGTCAAAGGAACTCCCGACTAAACAAATGGAACAACAAACGAAGAAGGAAAAAATATATAAAATAAGAGAAATAATAGTAATAAAGAATAAAAAGTAGATAAAAGAAGAAGAAATCTGTTTGATTGACTAGGGACGAACCATCACGAAATTGTCGTTATTCAAATCGAGGTTGGAGGTATGAGTACATTTGCTATCGTGTTAGCGAATTATGATGATTAACATTATATCATCTTGATACTTGGTATCTTTATAATTACTTTTGTCGATTAATTTGCAAAATTAGGTTCTTTAAGGAAGAAGGAATAAAATGAAGACATTGTATTTGATGTAGATACTTTGCAGTAAATGAAATGCGCCAAAAAGGGTGAGTTTGGACAAGAAATATTTACATTTTGTTGGAAATATGTTGTTGTCAGAAATATAATCTATGTGCAACAACTGCTTAATCATACAACTGTGCTCATGCATAGTTGACAAAAAGACTAATTTTTAGATTCTCACATTGGGAAAGACGTCATTAATCCCACAATGCACCGCGCTCCATTGCCGTCATTATTTTCATGACGTCGATAGAAAACGATGACCATAACACAAGGACCGAAAAATCTTCCCGCACTCTGATGCCGACGTTATGACGTCACGTCGCATCAAAATCCATCATATTTTCTATATTTTTAAAACATCTTTCTCTCCACGTGTTTAGAAAATTTCTCAGAATGTTTCGTTCAACACAATTGTCAAAATTCATCGTCTTTTAACGTTTCTCTCTACGTGTATTTAAAGATTTTCTCAGAATGTTTCGCTCAGTTTTAATAAGAACACAATTGTCAAAATTCATCGTCTTTTCTATATTCTTGAAACATTTTTCTCTACACGGCTTTTTCAGAATGTTTCGTTCGGTGTTACGTAAGGCCACGTGCTGACCTGAAAATGTCGCCCCTTGACATCTGGATTTCCTTTTCACGTCGTCTTAAACTAGGCAAAAACACCGTCGATTTCCATCTTCACACTAGGCAAAAATACAGTCGGTTTCCATCTTCACACTAGGCAAAACTGCCGTCGTTTTTCATCTTCACACTAAGAAAAATACCGTCGATTTTCTCCTTCACACAGGACAATAATGCCGTCGATTTTCGTCTTCACACAAGGCAAAAATACCGTCGATTTCCTCCTTCAAACTAGGCAAACCTACCGTCGATTTCCATCTTCACACAAGGCAAAACTGCCGTCGATTTCCATCTTCACACTAAGCAAAAATACCGTCGATTTTCTCCTTCACACAGGACAAAAATGCCGTCGATTTTCATCTTCACACTCGACAAAAATACCGTCGATTTCCCCCTTCACACTAGGCAAAACTGCCGTCGATTTCCATCATCACACTAAGCAAAAATGCCGTCGATTTCCATCTTCACACTAAGCATAAATACCGTCGATTTTCATCTTCACATTAGGCAAAAATATTTGGTTTGACCGTGTGAATGCATTTTCGACCGCGTTTGACGAACCGCTTGCCAGACCTGGTTTGACCGTGTGAATGCATTTTCGACCGAGTTTGACGAACCGCTAGCCAGACCTGGTTTGACCGTGTGAATGCATTTTCGACCGCGTTTGACGAACCGCTTGCCAGACCTGGTTTGACCGTGTGAATGCATTTTCGACCGCGTTTGACGAACCGCTTGCCAGACCTGGTTTGACCGTGTGAATGCATTTTCGACCGCGTTTGACGAACCGCTTGCCAGTCCTGGTTTGACCGTGTGAATGCATTTTCGACCGCGTTTGACGAACCGCTTGCCAGACCTGGTTTGACCGTGTGAATGCATTTCCAACTGCGTTTGACGAACCGCTTGCCAGACCTGGTTTGACCGTGTGAATGCATTTTCGACCGCGTTTGACGAACCGCTTGCCAGACCTGGTTTGACCGTGTGAATGCATTTTCGACCGCGTTTGACGAACCGCTTGCCAGACCTGGTTTGACCGTGTGAATCCATTTTCGACCGCGTTTGACGAACCGCTTGCCAGACCTGGTTTGACCGTGTGAATGCATTTTCAACTGCGTTTGACGAACCGCTTGCCAGACCTGGTTTGACCGTGTGAATGCATTTTCGACCGCGTTTGACGAACCGCTTGCCAGACCTGGTTTGACCGTGTGAATGCATTTTCGACCGCGTTTGATGAACCGCTTGCCAGACCTGGTTTGACCGTGTGAATGCATTTTCGACCGCGTTTGACGAATCGCTTGCCAGACCTGGTATGACCGTGTGAATGCATTTTCGACCGCGTTTGACGAACCGCTTGCCAGACCTGGTTTGACCGTGTGAATGCATTTTCAACCGCGTTTGACGAACCGCTTGCCAGACCTGGTTTGACCGTGTGAATGCATTTTCGACCGCGTTTGAAGAACCGCTTGCCAGACCTGGTTTGACCGTGTGAATGCATTTTCGACCGCGTTTGACGAACCGCTTGCCAGACCTGGTTTGACCGTGTGAATGCATTTTCGACCGCGTTTGACGAACCGCTTGCCAGACCTGGTTTGACCGTGTGAATGCATTTTCGACCGCGTTTGACGAACCGCTTGCCAGACCTGGTTTGACCGTGTGAATGCATTTTCGACCGCGTTTGATGAACCGCTTGCCAGACCTGGTTTGACCGTGTGAATGCATTTTCGACCGCGTTTGACGAATCGCTTGCCAGACCTGGTTTGACCGTGTGAATGCATTTTCGACCGCGTTTGACGAACCGCTTGCCAGACCTGGTTTGACCGTGTGAATGCATTTTCGACCGCGTTTGACGAATCGCTTGCCAGACCTGGTATGACCGTGTGAATGCATTTTCGACCGCGTTTGACGAACCGCTTGCCAGACCTGGTTTGACCGTGTGAATGCATTTTCGACCGCGTTTGACGAACCGCTTGCCAGACCTGGTTTGACCGTGTGAATGCATTTTCGACCGCGTTTGACGAACCGCTTGCCAGACCTGGTTTGACCGTGTGAATCCATTTTCGACCGCGTTTGACGAACCGCTTGCCAGACCTGGTTTGACCGTGTGAATGCATTTTCGACCGCGTTTGACGAACCGCTTGCCAGACCTGGTTTGACCGTGTGAATGCATTTTCGACCGCGTTTGACGAACCGCTTGCCAGACCTGGTTTGACCGTGTGAATGCATTTTCGACCGCGTTTGACGAACCGCTTGCCAGACCTGGTTTGACCGTGTGAATGCATTTTCGACCGCGTTTGACGAACCGCTTGCCAGACCTGGTGTGAATGCATTTTCGACCGCGTTTGACGAACCGCTTGCCAGACCTCTTTGACGAACCGCTTGCCAGACCTGGTTTGACCGTGTGAATGCATTTTCAACCACGTTCGACAGCCAGACAGAGGGGGCGGCGACCCATCTTCTTCTTCTTCTTCTTCTTCTTCCTCCTCCTCCTCCTCTTCTTCCTCCTCCACCTCCTCCTCTTCTTACTCCTCCTCCTCCTCTTCTTCCTCCTCCTCCCCCTCCTCCTCTTCTTCCTCCTCCTCCTCCTCCTCCTCTTCTTCCTCCTCCTCCTCCTCCTTTTCTTCCTCCTCCTCCTCCTCTTCCTCCTCCTCCTCCTCCTCTTCTTCCTCCTCCTCCTCCTCTTCTTCCTCCTCCTCCTCCTTCCTCCTCCTCTTCTTCCTCCTCCTCCTCCTTCCTCCCCTTCTCCCTCCTCTTTCTCTTCCTCCTCCTCCTCTTCCTCCTCCTCCTCCTCTCCCTCTCTTCCTCCTCTTTCTCCTCCTCCTCTTGTTCCTCCTCCTCCTCCTCCATCTCCTCCTCCTCCTCCTCCTACTTCCCTCCCTTCCTCCTCTTTCCTCCTCCTCCTCCTCTTCTTCCACCTCCTCCTCCTCTTCTCCTCCTCCTCTTCTTCCTCCTCCTCTTTCTCCCTCTTCTCCTCCTCCTCCTCCTCCTCCTCCTTCTCTTCCTCCTCTTCCTCCTCTCCTCCTCTTTCTCCTCCTCCTCCTCCTCCTCTTCTTCCTCCTCCACCTCCTCTCTTCCTCCTCCTCCTCCTCCTCTTCTTCCTCCTCCTCCTCCTCTCCTCTTCTTCCTCCTCCTCCTCCTCCTCCTCTTCTTCCTCCTCCTCCTCCTCCTCCTCTTCTTCTCTCCTCCTCCTCCTCTTCTTCCTCCTCCTCTTCTCCTCCCTCCTCCTCCTTCCTCCTCCTCCCTCTTCTTCCTCCTCCTCCTCCTCCCCTCCTCCTCTCCTCCTCCTCTTCCTCCTCCTCCTCACCTCTTCCTCCTCCTCCTCCTCTCCTCCTCCTCTCTTCCTCCTCGCCTCCTCCTCTTTTTCTTCCTCACCTCTTTCTCTTCCTCCTCCTCACCTCTTTCTCCTCCTCCTCTTCCTCTCCTCCTCCTCTCCTCTTTCTCCTCCTTCTTCTCCTCTCTCCTCTCCTCCTCTTCTTCCTCCTCCACGCTCTTCTCCTCTTCCTCCCCCTCCTCCCTCCTGTTCTTCTCCTCCTCCTCCTCATTCTTCCTCCTCCTCCTCCTCCTCTGCTCCTCCTCCTCCTCCCCTCCTCTCCTCTTCCTCCTCCTCCTCCTCTTCTTCCTCTCTTACTCCTCCTCCTCCTCTTCTTCCGCCTCTCCTCTCCTCCTCTTCTTCCTCCTCTCCTCCTCCTCTTCCACCTCCCCCTTCTTCCTCCTCCTCCTCCTCTCCTCCTTCCTCCTCCCTCCTCCTCCTCCTCTTCCTCTCCTCCTCCTCCTCCTCCTCTTCTTCCTCCTCCTCCTCCTCCTCTTCTTCTTCCTTCTCTCCTCCCCCTCTTCCTCCTCTTCTTCTCCTCCTCCTCCTCCTCCTCCTCCTCCTCCTCCTCCTCTTCCTCCTCCTCCTCCTCATCTTCTTCTTCCTCCTCCTCCTCCTCCTCCTCCTCTTCCATCTGCTCCTCCTCCTCTTCTTCTTCCTCCTCCTCCTCCTCCTCCTCTCTTCTCTCCTCCTCCTCCTCCTCCTCTTCTTCCACCTCCTCCTCCTCCTCTTCTTCTTCCTCCTCCTCCTCCTCCTCTTCTCCTCCTCCCGCCTCCTCCTCTCCTCCCCTTCGTCCTCCTCCTCCTCCTCTTCTTCCTCCTCCTCCTCCTCTCCTCCTCTTCCTCTTCCTCCTCCTCATCCTCCTCTTCTTCCTCCTCTCCTCTTCTTCCTCCTCCTCCTCCTCTTCTTCCTCCTCCTCCTCCTCCTCCTCTTCCTCCTCCTCCTCCTCCTTCTTCCCTCTCCTCCTCCTCCCTCCCTCTTCCTCTACTCCTCCTCCTCCTCATCTCCTCCTCCTCCCCTCTCTCTTCCTCCTCCCTCCTCCTCCTCTTCTTCTCTTCCTCCTCTCCTCCTCCTCCTCCTCTTCTTCCTCCTCTCCGCCCTCCTCCTCCTCTCTTCTCTTCCTCCTCCTCCTCTTCTTCTCGGCTCCTCCTCCTCCTCCTCTTCTCCTCCTCCTCCGCTCCTCTTCCCGTCCTCCTCCTCCTCTTCCCTCCGCCTCCGCCCTCCTCCCTCTTCTCCCTCTTCTTCTTCCTCCTCCTCCTTACCCTCTTCTTCCTCCTCCTGTCTCTCCTCCTCTTCTTCCTCCTCCTGCTCTTTTTCCTCCTCCTCTTCCTCCTCCCCCTCTTCCTCCTCCTCCTCCTCCTCCTCCTCTTCTTCCTCCTCCTCATCCTCCTCCTCTTTTTCCTCCTCCTCCTCCTCCTCTTCTTCCTTCTCCTCCTCCTCTTCTTCCTCCTCCTCCTCCTCCTCTTCTCCTCCTCCTCCTACCTTTTCCTCCTCCTCCTCCTCCTCCTCCTCCTCCTCCTCCTCCTCTTCTTCCTCCACCTCCTCCTCCTCCTCCTCCTCCTCTTCTTCCTCCTGCTCCTCCTCCTCCTCTTCTTCTTTTTCTTCTTCTTTTTCTTCTTCTTCTTCTTCCTCCTCCTCCTTCTCCTCCTCCTCTTCTTTCTTCTCCTCCTCCTCCTCCTCCTCCTCCTCCTCTTCTTCTTCTTCCTCCTCCTCCTCCTCCTCTCCCTCCTCTTTCTCCTTCTTCTCCTCTCCTCCCTCCTCCTCCTCTCTCCTCTCTCTCTCCTCCCTCCTTCCTCCGTCCCCTCCTCTTTTTTCACTCGTCCCCTCCTCTCCTCCTCCTCTCTTCCTCCTCCTCCTCCTCCCTCTTCCTCGCCTTTTCCTCTTCTTTCTCTCCTCCTCCTTCTCTTCTTCCTCCCTTTCCTCCTCCTCCTCCTCCCCTCTCCTTCCTCTCCTCCTCCTCCTCCTCCTCCTCGTCTTCCGCCTCCCTTTTGCTCCTCTCTCCTCCTCCTCCGTTTCCTCTCTCTCCTCCTCAATCATCTTCCTCCCTTCCTCCTCCTCTTCTTTCCTTTCTTCCTTCCTCCTCCTCTTCTCTCTCGTCCTCCTCCTCCTCTTCTTCTCCTCCTCCTCTTGCCTCTCCTCTTCTTTCTCCTCTTCTTTCTTTCCCTTCTCCTCCTCCTCCTCTTCTTCCTCCTCCGCCTCCTCCGCCTCCCTCCTCCTCCTCTTCCTCCTCCTCTTCTTCCTCCATTGCCTCATCTTCCTCTCCTCCTCCTCTTCCTCTCCGCCTCTTCTTCCCCTCTTCTCTTCCCTCTCTCTTCCTCCTCCCTCCCTCTTCCTCCTCCTCCTCTTCTTCCTCCGCTCCTCTCTTCCTCCTCTCCCTCCCTATCCTCTTCTTCCTCCTCCTCCCTCCCCCTCCTCCCTCCTCTTCCTCCTCTTCTTCTCTTCCTCCTCCTCCTCTCTCCTCCTCTTCCTCCTCTCCTCCTCCCTCTCTCCTCCTCCGCCTCCTCCCCTCCTCCCCTCCTCCCCTCCCCCTCCTCCGCTCTTCTCCCCTCCTCCTCCTCCCCCTCCTCTTCTTCCTCTCCCCTCTCCTCCTCCTCTCTCCTCCTCTCCGCCTCCTCTCCTCCTCCTCCTCTCCTCCTCCGCCTCTTCCCTCCTCCTCCTCTCCCCCCCGCTTCTTCCTCCTCTCCTCCTCCTTATCCTCCTCCTTATCCTCCTCCTCTTCTCCTCCTCCTCTTCCTCCTCCTCCTCTCTCCTCTCCTCTTCTCCCTCCTCCTTCTCCTCCTCTTCTTCTTCCTCTCCTCTCTCTCCTCCTCTCTTCCTCCTCCTCTCTTCTTCCTCCTCCTCCTCTCTTCCGCCTCCTCCTCCTCCTCCCCCTCCTCCTCCTCTCCCTCCTCCCCTCCGCCTCCTCTTCTTTCCTCCTCCTCTTCTCCTCCTCCTCTCCCTCCTCCTCCTCCGCTCTTCCTCCTCCTCTCTCCTCCTTTTCTTCCTCCGCCCTCTCCTCCTCCTCCTTTCTCCTCCCTCCGCCTCCTCTTCTTCCTCCCCTCCCTCTCTTCTTCCCCTCCTCCTCCTCCTCCTCTCCTCCTCTCCTCCTCCTCCGCTCCTCTTCCCCTCCTCCTCCTCTTCCTCCTCCTCCTCCTCCTCCTCCTCCCCTTCTCTCCGCCTCCTCCTTCCTCCTCCTCCTCCTCTTCTCTCCTCTCTTCTCCCTCCTCCTCCTCCGCCTCTCTTCTTCCTCCTCTCCTCCCTCCGCCTCTTCTCTCTCTCTCCTCCTCCTCCTCCGCCTTCCTCCTCCTCCTCTCTTCTTCCCCCTCCTCCTCCTCTCCTCCTCTCTCTCTCCTCCTCTTCCTCCTCCTCCTCCGCCCTCCCCGCCTCTCTCCTCCTCCCTTCCTCCTCCTCCTCCTCCTCATCTTCCTCCTCTCCTCATCCTCCTCTTTCCTCCCTCTCCTCCTCTTCTCTCTCCTCCTCCTCTTCCTCCACCTCCTCCCCTCCTCCCCCTCCTCCTCCCCTCCTCCTCTTCCTCCTCTTCCTCCTCCCCTCCTCCTCTTCTTCATCCTCCTCCTCCCCTCCTGTCACTCCTCCTCCTCCTCCTCTCTTCCGCCTCCTCCCTCCTGCTCTTCTCCCTCCTCCTCTCCTCCTCCTCCGCCCTCTTTTCCTCCTCCTCTCCTCCTCTTCTCCCCTCCTCCTCTCCTCCCTCCTCCTTCTCCGCCTCCTCCTCTCTCCTCCTCCTCTCTCCTCCCCCTCCCTTCTCCTCGCCTCTCTTCTTCCTCTCTCCTCTTCCTCCCTCTTCTCTCCCTCCTCTCTTCCTCCTCCGCTTTCTCCTCCTCCTCCGCTCCTCCTCCTCTCTCGCTCCTCCTCCTTTCTCCTCCTCCTCTCGCTTCTCCTCCTCCCTCTCTTCTTCCTCCTCCTCACCGCTCCTCTTCTTCCTCCTCCCTCCCCGCTCCTCTTCTCTCTCTTCCCCTCCCTCTTCCTCTCCGCCTCCTCTCTTCCTCTCCCCCTCTTCTCTCTCCTCCGCCTCCTCCTCCTCCTCCTCCTCCTCTTCTTCCTCCTCCTCCGCCTCCGCTCCCCTCCGCCTCCTCCCTCTCTCCTCCTCCTCCCCTCCTCGTCTCCTCTCCTCCTCCTCCTCTCCTCCTCTTCCTCCTCTCTCTCTCCGCCTCCTCTTCTTCCTCCTCCTCCTCCTCCCTCCTCTTCCTCCTCCTCCCTCCTCCTCTTCTTCCTCCTCCTCCCCTCCTCTCCTCCTCCTCTCCTTCTCCTCTCCTCTCCTCCTCCTCTCCTCTCCTCTCTTCTCCTCCTCCTCCTCCTCCTCTTCCTCCTCCTCTTCTCCTCCTCTCTCCTCCGCCTCCTCTCTTCCTCCTCCTCTCTTCCTCTCTCTTCCCTGCTCCTCCTCCTCCTCCTTCTCCTCCCCCTCCTCTCGTCCTCTCCTCCTCTCTCCTCTCGCCTCTCTTCTTCCTCCTCCCTCTCTTCCCTCCCTCTCCTCCTCTTCTCCTCTTCCTCTTTTTTCTCCCTCCTCCTCTCTCTCTCCCCTTCTCTTCCTTCTCCTCTCTCTTCCCCGCCCTCCTCCTCCTCCTCTCCGCCTCCGCCTCCTTCCCTCCGTTCTTCCGCTCCTCTTCTTTCTCCTCCTCCGCCTCTTCTCCTCCGCTCCCCTCCTCTTCCTCTTCTCTCCTCTTCTCCTCCTCCTCCCCTTCCTCCTCTCTTCCTCCGCCTCCTCCTCCCTCTCCGCCTCCCCCTCTCTCTCCTCCGCCTCCTCCTCCTCTTCTTCCTCTCTCCTCCTCCTTTCTCCTCCTCTCGCCCTCCTCCTCTTTTCCTCCTCCTCTTCCTCCTCCTCCTCCGCCCCTTTTCTTCTCCTCCGCCTCTCTTCCCCCCTCGTCCTCCTCCCTCTCTCCTCCTCCTCCCCTCCTCTCCTCCTCTTCTTCCTCGCCTCCCTCTCCCTCCTCTCTCCTCCTCCTCCTCCTCCTCCTCTCTCCTCCTCCTCCCTTCTTCCTCTCTCCCTCTCCTCCTCCTCCTCTTCTCCTCCTCTTCCGCTCCTCCTCCTCTTCTCTTCCTCCTCTTCTTCTCCCTCCTCCTCTCCTCCTCCCCTCCTCCTCCTCTTCCCTCCTCCTCCTCTTCTTCCTCCTCCTCTCTCCTTCTCTCTCCTCCTCCTCTCCTCCTCTTCTTCTCCCCTCTCCGCGCCTCTCTCTCCCTCTCTCTTCTTCTTCCTCCCCCTCCTCCTCCCTCCTCTTCCTCTCCCCTCCTCCTCTTCCTCCTCCTCTTCTCTCTCCTCCTCTCTCTTCCGCCTCCTCTCCTCTCCCTCCTCCTCTTCTTCCCCTCCACCTCCTCCTCCTCCTCCTCTCCTCTCTCCTCCTCCTCTCTCCTCTTCTTCCTCCTCCTCCGCCTCCTCTTCTTCCGCCTCCTCCTCCCTCTCCTCCTCCTCCCCTCCACCTCTTCCTCCTCCTCGCCTCTTCCTCTCCACCCTCTCTCCTCCTCTTCTTCCTCGTCTCCTCCTCCTCCTCTCTCTTCCTCCTCCTCCTCCTCTCCCCTCTCGCCTCCCCTCCTCCTCCTCTCTCCTCCTCCTCCTCCTCCCCTCCGCCTCCTCCGCCTCTCTTCTCCTCCCTCCTCTTCTCCTCCGCCTCTCTCCCCTCCTCCTCTTCCCTCCCTCCGCCGCTCTTCCTCCTCCGCCTCCTCCTCTCTCCTCTTCCTCTCTTCTCCTCTCCTCCTCCTCCTCCTCCTCCTCCTCCTCGCCCCTCTCTCTCCTCTCCTCCTTCTCCTTCTCCTCCTCCTCCTCCTCCTCCTCTCTTCCTCCCCCTCCTCCTCCTCCTCGCCCTCTCCTCCTCGCCCTCTCCTCCTCGCCTTCTTCCTCCTCCTCCTCCTCTCTTCCGCCGCTCCCTCTCTTCTTCCGCCTCCCTCCTCCTCTCCTTCCTCCTCCTCCTCCTCCTCTTCTTCCTCCTCGCCTCCCTCCTCCTCTCTTTCCTCTTCCTCCCTCCTCTCCTCTCTCTCCTCCTCCTCCTCCGCCTCCTCTCTCTCCTCTTCTCCTCCTCCGCCTCCTCCTCCTCCTCCTCTCTCCTCCTCTCGCTCTTCCCTCCTCCTCCTCCTCGCTCCTCCTCTCCCTCTTCCTCCTCCTCCTCCTCCTCTTCTTCCTCCTCCTCCTCCTCTTCCCTCCTCCTCCTCCTCCTCCTCGCCTCCTCCCTCTTCTCCTCCTCCTCTCTTCCTCTCCTCTCCCCTTCCTCTCCTCCTCCTCTCTCCTCCTTTCTCTCCCCTCCTCTCTCCTCCGCCTCCTCCTCTCCCTCCTTCTCCTCCTCCTCCTCCTCCTCCCTTCTCCTCCTCCTCCTCCTCCTCTCTTCCTCCTCCTCCTCCCCTCTCCTCCTCCTCCTCCTCCTCCTCTCCCTCCTCCTCCTCCTCTCCTCTCTCCCCCGCTCTTCTCCTCCTCCCGCCTCCTCTCTTCCTCCTCCTCTCTCCTCCTCCTCTTCTTCTCCTCCCCTTCTCTCTTCTTCTCCTCCTCTCTTCCTCCCCCCTCCTTTTCCTCCCCTCCCCCCTCCTCCTCTTCCTCCGCCTCTCTCCTCTCCTCCGCTCTTCCCCTCCTCCTCTCTCTCCGCCTCTTCTCTCCCTCCCTCTCCTCCTCTCCCTCCCCCTCCTCCTCTCCTCTCTCCTCCGCCTCCCTCCCTCCTCTCCTCCCCCTCTCCTCCTCCTCCTCTCTCCCACCTCCTCCTCTCCTCCTCCTCGCTATCCTCTTCCTCCTCCTCCTCCTCCTCCTCGCTACCCTCTTCTTCCTCCTCCTCCTCCTCGCCTCTCTCTCCTCCTCCTCTCTCTCTCCTCTTTCCTTCTCTCCTCCTCCTTCTCCTCTCCTCTCTCCGCCTCCTCCTCTCTCCCTCCTCCCCTCCGTCTCCTCCTCCTCCTCTCTTCCTCTCCTCCTCCTCGCCTCCTCCCTCCTCCTCCTCTTCTCCTCCCTCCTCCTCTCGCTCTCGCCTCCCTCTCCCCGCTCCTCCTCCTCCCCGCCTCCTCTCTCCTCCTCCACCTCCCTTCCTCCTCCTCCTTCCTCCTCCTCCTCCGCCTCTCCCTCCTCCGCCTCTCCTCTCTCCTCCTCCTCCTCCTCCTCTTCTCTTCCTCCTCCTCCTCCTCCTCTCTCTCCCTCCTCCGCCTCCTCTCTCCTCTCCTCTCTCCTCCTCCTCTCTCCTCCTCTCTCCTCCTCCCCTCTTCTCCTCTCTCCTCCTCCCCTCTTCTCCTCTCTCCTCCCCTCCTCCTCCTCTCTCTCCTCCTCCCCTCCTCCCCTCCTCTTCTCCTTCTCCTCTTCTCCTCCGCCTCCTCCGCCCTTCTCTCCTCCTCTCCTCCTCTTCCTCTCTCATCCTCTCCTTCTCCCTCTCTTCCTCCGCCCTCTCTCCTCCTCCTCCTTCCTCCTCTCCTCTCCTCCTCTTCTCCTCTCTCCTCCTCCTCCTCTTCTCCTCTCTCCCTCCCCCCTACTCCCTCTTCCTCCTCCTCCTCTTCTCCTCCTCCTCCTCTTCTTCCTCCTTCCCCTCCTCCTCCTCCTCTCTTCTCTCCTCCTCCTCCTCCTCCTCTTCCTCCTCCTCCGCCTCTTCCTCTCCTCCCGCCTCCCTCTTTTCCTCCGCCTCCCTCCGCCTCCTTCTCTTCTCCTCCTCTCCTCTCCTCTCTTCTCCTCCTCCCTCTCTTCCTCCCTCGCTCTCCTCCTCTCTTCTTCTTCTCTCCTCCTCCCCCCCTCTCCGCCTCCTCCTCCTCCGCCTCCTCTCTCTTCCTCCTCCTCCTCCTCTTCTCCCGCCTCCTCCTCCTCCTCTCTTCTCCTCCTCCTCCCCCGCCTCTTCGCCTCCTCCTCTCTCCTCCTCTCTTCTCCTCCTCCTCCTCCTCCTCCTCTCTTCTCTCTCCTCCTCCGCCCCTCCCCTCCTCCTCTCTCCTTCTCCTCCTCCTCTCTTCGTCCTCCTCCTCCCCCCCTCTCCTCCCTCTCTCCTCCTCCTCCTCCTCCGCCCTCTCCTCCCTCCTCCGCCTCGCCTCCCCTTCTTCCTCCTCCTCCCCACTCCCCCTCCTCATCCCTCTTCTTCCTCTCCTCCTCCTCTCTCCTCCCTTCTCCTCCTCCCTCTCTTCCTCTCTCCTCCTCCTCCTCTTCTTCCTCCTCTCCCCCTCCTCCCTTCTCTCTCCGCCTCCTCCGCTTCTTCCTCTCCTCCCCTCCTCTCCTCCTCCTCCTCCTCCTTCCTCCTCCTCCTCCTCCTCCTCTCTCTTCCTCCTCCCCTCCTCTCTTCTTCTCCTCCTCCCCTTCTCTTCCGCCTCCTACTCCTCCTCCTTCCTCTCCTCCTCCTCTCCTCCCTCTTCTCCTCCCCCTCTTCCCCTCTCCGCCTCCTCCTCCCTCCTCCTCCCTCCTCCTCCTCCTCCTCCGCCCTCCTCTCTCTCTTCTCCTCTCGCTCCTCCTCCTCCTCTCCTCCTCCTCTTCTCCTCCTCTCTCTTCCTCCTCCTCTTCTTCTCTCTCCTCCTCCTGCTCTTCCTCCTCCCTCTTCTCCTCCTCCTCCTCCTCCTCCTCTCCGCCTCCTCTTCTCGCCTCCTCCTCCTCGCTCTCCTCCCCCTCCTCTCCTCTCCCTCCTCCGCCTCCTCTCTTCTTCCTCCGTCCTCTCCTCCCTCCTCCTCCCTCCCCTCCCGCCTCCTCCCTCCCCTCCTCCTCTCTCTCCTCTCCTCCTCCCTCTTCCGCCTCCTCCTCTTCCTCGTCCTCCCTCCTCCTCCCTCTCCGCCTCTTCTCCTCCCTTCTCTCCTCTTCTTCCGCCGCCTCCCCTCCTCCTCTTCTCTCCTCCTCTCCGCCTCCTTCCTCCTCCCTCCTCTCCCCTCTCTCTTCCTCCTCCTCCTCTCCTCCTCCGCCTCCTCTTCTTCCTCCCTCCTCCCGCCCTTCTCTTCCTCCTCCTCCTCCCGCCTCTTCTCTCTTCCCCGCCTCCTCGCCTCTCTCTCCTCCCTCCTCCTCTCCCCTCATCCTCTCTCTCTCCTCCTCCTTCCCCTCTCTCCCCCTCCTCTCTCCTCCTCTCCTCCTCCTCCGCCCTCTTCTCCTCTCTTCTCCTCGTCCGCCTCCTCCTCTCCTCCCCTCCTCCTCCTCCTCCTCCTTTTCCTCCCCCTCCCTCTCCTCCTCTCCCTCTTCCTCCTCCTCTACTCCTCTCCTCCTCCTCCTCTCTCCGCCCCTCCTCTCTTCCCCTCTCTCCTCCGCCCTCTCTCCCTCCTCGCCTCCTCCTCTTCCTCCTCCTCCCCGCCTCTCCCCTCCGCCGCGCCTCCTCCCCCCTCTCCTCCTCCTCTTCTTCCTCCTCTTCTCCGCTCTCCTCTTCCTCTTCCTCCTCCTTCCTTCTCCTCCTCCTCCTCCTCCTCTCTCTCCTCTTCCTCCGCCTCCTCTTTTTCCCCCTCCTCCTCTTCCTCCTCCTCCTCTTCTCCTCCTCCTCCTCCTCCTCTTCCTTCCCTCTCTTCCGCTCCTCCCTCCTCCTCCCTTCCCCGCCCCCTCCTCTCCTCCCTCCGCCTCCTCCTCCTCTTCCCTCCTCCCCTCTCCTCCTCCCTCTTCCCTCCTCCTCCTCCTCTCCTCCTTCTCCGCCTCCTCCCCGCCTCTCTCTCCCTCCTCTTCTCTCCTCCGCCTCCTCTTCTCCTCTCTCCCGCCTCCTCTCTCCTCCTCCTCCTCTCCTCCTCTCCTCTCCTCTTCCCGCCGCCTCCCCTCTCCTCTCCTCCTCCTCCTCTCCTCTCCTCCCCTCTCCTCCTCCTCCTCTCTTCCTCCTCATCTCCCTCCTCCTCTTCCTCTCCGCCTCCTCCTCTCGTCTCCTCCCTCCCCTCCTCCCTCTCCTCCTCTCCGCCCTCCTCCGCTCTCCTCCTTCCTCCTCTCTCCGCCCCCCTCCGCCTCTTCTCCTCCTCCTCCTCCGCCTCTCTTCCTCCTCCGCCCTCTCCCTCTTCCTCCTCCGCTCCCCTACTCCTCTCACCTCCTCCTCTCCTCCTCCTCCCTCTTCTCCTCCTCCTCCTCTTCTTCTCCTCCTCCTCCTCCTCTCTTCTTCCTCCTCCTCTTCTTCTCTCTCCTCCTCCTCCTCGCCTCTCTCCCTCCTCCCTCCCTCCCTCCGCCTCGCCTCCTCTCTCCCGCCTCCTCCTCCTCCTCCTCTTCTTCTCCTCTCTTCTCTCCTCTCTCCTTCCTCCTCCTCTCTCTCCTCTCGCCTCTCCTCCTCTCTCCGCCTCTTCTCCTCCTCCTTCCTCCCCTCCTCCTCTCTCCTCCTCTTCCTCCTCCTCCTCCTCTTCTTCCATCCCCTCCCTCCTCCTCTTCGCCTCTCTTCCTTTTCCTCCTCTCCTCTCCTACTCTTCCTCTCCTCCCTATCCTCTCTTCTCCGCCTCCTCCTCTTCCCCCTCCCTCTCCTCTTCCTCCTCCTCCCCGCCTCCTCTTCTTCCTCCTCCTTCTCTTCCTCCTCCTCCTCTCTCCCGCCCTCCTCCTCTCCTCTTCTCCTCCGCCCTCCTCCTCTCTTTCCCTCCCTCTCCTCCGCCCTCCCGCCTCCTCCGCCGCCTCCCTCTTCCTCCGCCTCCTCCTCCTCTCCTCCGCCTTCTTCTCCTCCTCCTCCTCTTCTCCTCCTCCTCCTCTCTCCTCTCCTCTACTCCCTCTCTTCCTCCTCCTCTCTCCCTCCTCCTCTCTCTCCTCCGCCGCCTCCTCCTCCTCTCCCCTCCCTCTCCTCCTCCTCCCTCTTCCTCCTCCTCCTCCTCTTATCTTTCCTCCTCCTCTCTCTCTCTCCTCCTCCTCCTCCCTCTTCCTCCTCTCCTCCTCCGCCTCCTCTCCTCTCTCCCCCTCCTCTTCTCTCTCCTCCCTCCTCCTTCTCTTATCTCCTCCCTCCTCCTCCTCTCGCTTCCTCCGCCTCTCTCCTCCTCCTCCTCTTCTCCTCCTCCTCTCTTCCTCCTCCTCCTCTTCCCCCCTATCCGCCGCTCTTCCTCCTCCTCCCCTCTTTCTCTCTCGCTCTCCTTCCTCTCTCCTCCTCCTCTCTCCTCCTCCGCCGCCTCTTCCGCTCCTCTCTCGCCCTCCTCCTCTTCTTCTCCCTCCTCTCTTCTCTCCTCCGCCTCTTTTCCTCCGCCTCTCTCCCCTCTCCTCTTCTCCCTCCTCGCTCCTCCCGCCTCCTCCTCTCCCCCCTCTTCTATCTCCTCCTCTCTCCTCCTCCTCTTCTCCTCTCTCCTCTCTCCTCTCTCCTCTCTCCCCTCGCGCTCTCTTCTTCCTCCTCCTCCTCTCTCTCCTCCTCCTCGTCTTCGTCCCTCCTCTCTCTTCCTCCGCCCCTTCTCTCTTCCCCCTCCCTACTCTCTCCCCTCTCTCCTCCTCCTCCCGCCCCTCTTCCTCCTCTCCTCCTCTCTCTCCTCCTCCTCCCGCTTCCTCCTCTCTCCCCTCTCTTCCTCCTCTCTTCCTCCTCCTCCCCTCCTCCTCTTCTCTCCTCCGCCTCCTCCTGTCCTCCCTCTCGCTCTTCCTCCTCCGCCGCCTCTCTTCCTCCTCCTCCTCCTCCTCTTCTTCCCTCCTCTCCTCCGCCTCTTCTCCTCCCGTCCTCCTCCCCTCCCCCTCTCTCCTCCTCCTATCTCCTCCTCCTCCTCCGCTCTTCTCCTCCTCCTCCTCCTCCTCTCTTCCTCCTCCTCTCCTCCCCTCCCGCTCTTCCTCCTCCTCCGCCTCCCCTCTTCTCTCTTCCGCCTCCTCCTCCTCCCTCTTCTTCCTCCACCTCTCCCTCCTTCTCCTTCTTCCTCCCCTCCCTCCTCCCCTTCCTCCTCTTCTCCACCTCCTCCTCCGCTTCTTCCTCTTCTCCCCTCCTCCTATCTCCTCTCTCCTCGTTTTCCTCCTCTCCTCCTCCTCTCCTCCTCCGCCTCCTCCTCTTCCTCTTCCTCCCCGCCTCCGTCCTCCCTTCCGCCTCCCTCCTCTCTCCTCCTCCTTCTTCTTCCTCCCCCTCTCCTGCCTCCTCGTCCCTCCTCTCTTCTTTCTCTCCTCCTCCCCTCTCCTCTCCTCCTCCCCTCCTCTCTCGCTTCCTCCCCTCCTCTTCTCCCCCCTCCTCTCTTCTCCTCCGCCTCGTCTTCCCTCCTCCCCTCCTCCTCTCTCCCTCTCCTCTCTTCCAGCCTCCTCCTCCTCCTCTCTCTTCCTCCTCTCCTCCTCCCTCCTCTCCTCGTCCTCCGCCTCCCCTCCGCCTCGTCTTCCTTCCTCCCCTCCTCCTCCCGCCTCCTCTCTTCCCTCCTCCCGCCTCCTCTCTTCCCTCCTCCTCTCCTCCCTCCTCTCTTCCCTCCTCCCCTCCCTCCCTCCTCTTCCTCTTCTCTCCTCCTCTCTTCTTCCTCCTCCTCTCCTCCTCCTCTTCTCTCTCCTCTTCTCCTCCCGCCTCCTCCTGTTCCTCTCTCCTCCTCCTCTCCTCTCTCTTCCTCTCCCCTCCTCCGCCTCCCGCCTCTCTTCTCCTCCGCTTCCTCCTCCTCTTCCTCCTCCTCCGCCTCTCCCCTCCTCTCCCCGTCCGCCTCTCTCCTTCCGCCTCCGCTCCTTTCTCCTCCTCTCCTCCTCTTCTTCCTCCCCTCCTCCTCCTTCTCGCCTCCTCCTCCTCGCTCCTCCTCCCCGCCTCCTCTTCTTCCTCCTCCTCCCTCTCTCTTCTCCTCCTCCTCCTCTCCGCCTCCCTCTTCTTCCTCGCTCCTCTCCCTCCTCTCCTCTCCCCTCCTCCTCTCCTCCTCCTCTCTTCTCTCCTCCTCCTCCTCCTCTCCCCTCCTCCTCGTCTCTCCGCTCCTCCTCCTCCCTCTCTTCTTTCCTCCTCCTCCTCTTCCTCCTCCCCCCTCCTCCTCTTCTTCCTCCTCCTCCTCCTCCTCCTTCTTCTTCCTCCCTCCTCGCTTCCTCCTCCTCTCCCTCTCTTCTCTCCGCCTCTCCTCTTCTTCCCCTCTTCTCTCCTCCTCCTCCCTCTTCCTCCTCCCCTCCTCCTCCTCCTCCTCCTCCCTCCTCTTCCTCCTCCTCCACCTCCGCCTTCCTCCTCCTCCTCTTCTTCTTCTCCTCAGCCTCCCTTCTCCTCTTCCTCCTCTCCCTCTCCTCTTCTTCCTTCTCCTCCCTTCCGCTCTTCTTCCCCCTCCTCCGCTCTTCCTCTCCTCCTCTCCCCCCTCTTGTTCGCTCTCCCTCCTCCCCCTCCTCCTCTTCTCCTCCTCCTTCTCCCATCTTCCTCTCCTCCTTCACTCTCTCCTCCTTCTCCTCCTCCTCCTCCTCCTCTCCCCCGCCTCTCCCCCCTCTCTTCCTCCTCCTCCTCCTCTCCTCTCTTCCTCCGCCTCCTCCTCCTTCTTTCTCCTCCTTCCCTCTCTTCCTCCGCCCCCCTCCGCCTTCTCCTCCTTCCTCCTCCTCCTCTCTTCTCTCCTCCCCTCCTCCTCTTCGTCTCCTCCTCCTCTTCCGCTCCCCTCCTTTTCTTCCTCCTCCTCCCTCCTCTTCCTCCTCCTCTTCGCCTCCGCCTCTCTCCTCCTTCCCTCCTCCTCCCTGCTCTCTCTTCCTCCTCCTCCTCTTCTCCTCCCCTCGCCTCCTCTTTCTCCTCCTCCTCCTCTTCTTCTTCCCTCCTCCGCCTCTCCTCTCTTCTCCTCCGCTCTCCTCCCCTCCTCCTCTCCCCCCCCTCCGTCTCGCTCCTCTCTCTTCTCGCCTCCTCCTTCTTCCTCCTCCCCTATCTTCTCCTCCTCTCCTCCTCTCTCCTCCTCCTCGTCGTCTCTCTCCGCCTCTCCTCTTCTTCTCCTCCTCCTCCTCCCGCTTCTCCTCCTCCTCCTCCCGCTTCTCCTCCTCCTCCTCCCGCTGCTCCTCCTCCTCCCCTTCTTTCTCCTCCTCTCTCCTCCTTCCCCTTTTCTCTCTCCTCCGCCTCCTCTCTTCTCCTCCTCTCTCCTCCTCTCTTTTCTTCCTCCACCGCTCCTTCTCTTCTCCCTCTTCTCCTCTCCTCTCCTCCTCCTCCTCTTCTTTCCTTTCCCTCCTCCTCTTCTCTTCTCTCTTCTCTCCTCCTCCCTTCTTTCTTCCTCCTTCTCCCTCCTTCTCTCCTTTCCTTTCCTCGCCTCTTCCCTCTCCTCTTCTTTTCTTCCTCTCTCCCTCCCCCCTCGCTCCTCCCTCCTCTTTCTTCTCCTCCTCCTCTTTCTCTCTCCTCTTCCTCCCTCCCCTCTTCTTTTCTTTTCTTTTCCTCCTCTCTTTTTCCCTCCTCTTCTCTTCTCTCTTTCCCCCTCCCTCCCTCTCTGTCCCCTCCTCTTCCCTTCTTCTCCTCTCCTCCCCCTCCCTCTTTTTGTGTCTTTTTCTCTTTGTCCTCTTTCTCCTCTTCCTCTTCTTCTCCGCCTCTTCGCCTCCCTTCTTCTTCGTCTCCTCTCCTCTTCTTCGTCTCCTCCTCTTCTTATCCTCTCTTTTCTCCCCTCCTCTTCTTTTCCTCTTTTTCCCCTCCTCTTCTCCTCTTCCTCCCCCCTCCGCCCTCTCCCTCTTCTTCTTTTTCTCTCCTCTCCTTTTGTTTCCCTCTCCTCCTTCCCCTTTTTCTTCTTCTCCCTTTTCTCTTCTTCCTTTTTCTGTCTCTTCTCCTCCCCTCTCTTCTCCTCTCCTTCTCTTTCTCTTTTCTCCCCCCCGCCTTCTTCTCTCTTCCTTCTCCTTTCCCCTTCTTCTCTTTTTTCCTCCCCTTCTCTTCTTCCTCTTCCCTCCTCCCTCCCTCCTCCTCCCTCCTCTTCTCCTCATCTTCCTCTCTTTTCCTTCTCCGCCTCCTTTTTTTGCCCTTCTTCCTCCTCTCTTCCTCCCTCTCCTCCCCCTTATCTCTCTTCCTCTCTTCCCTCCCCTCCTCTCCCTCTCACACTCCCCTCCTCCTTTTTCTCCCCTCCTTTTCTTCTCTCCCTCCTCTCTTCTTCCTCCCCCCCCCCCTCTCTTCTCCCCTCTTTCCTCCTCCTTCTTTTTCCTCCTCTCCCTCTCCTCCCTCTTTTCCTCCTTCCTCCTTCCTCTTCCTTTTTTTCCTCTTCTTCCTCTCCTCCCTCCTCTCCTCTCCCCTTTTTTCTTCTTCCCCTCCTCCTTCCTCTTCTCTCCTTCTTCTTTTTCTTTTTTATTTCTTTTTCCTTCTTCTTTTATTTCTTCTTCTCTGTCTCTTCCTTCTTTTTTCTTCTTGTTTTTTCTTCTCTCTTCTTCTCCTCCTTTCTCTTTTTCCTCTCTTCTTCTCTTTTCCTCTTTTTCTCTCTCTCTCCCTCCTCTCGCCCCTCCTCCTCTTCTTCCCCCTCCTCTCCTCTCTTCCCCCTCCTTTCTTTCTTTTCTTTTTCTCCCCTCTTTTCTTCTTCTTTCTCCCTCTTCTTCTCTTTCCTTCTCTCTCTTTTCCTCCTTCCTTCTCTCCTCTCCCCTCTGTCTTCTTCCTCCTCCCCTCCCTTCCTTCTCCTCTTCTTCTCTTTTCTCCTCCCTCCTCTCCCGCATTTTCTTCTTTCTTTTTTTTTCTCCTCTCCTCCTTCGTCTCCTCCTCCTCCTCCTCTTCCTCCTCTCTCCCTCCCCCTCCCCTCTTCTTCTCTCTTTTTCTTCCCTTTTCTCTCCCTCTTCTTCTTCCTCCCTTCTCCTCTTCTCCCTTTCTCCTCTCTCTCCCTCCTCTCCTCTTTCTCTTTTCTTCCTCTCCTCTTCTCCCTTCCTCCTCCTTTTTCCTTTCTCTTTCCTCCTCCCCTCGTCTTTTTTTCCTCTTTCCTCTTCCTCTCCTCTATTTCCTTCTCCTCTCCTTCCCCCCTCCTCCTTTCTCCTCCTCCTCCCCTCCTCTTCGCTCCCTCCCCTCCTCCCTCTCTTTTCCTTCTTTTTCTCTTCCTCCTCCTGATCTTCTCCCCTTCGCCTTCCTCCCTCCCCTCCTCCTCCTCCTCCTCCCTCTCCTCTCTCCTCCTCCTTTCCTTCCTTTCCTCCCCCTCTCTCTCTCTCCTTCCTCCCCTCTTCTCCGCTCTCCTCCTCTCCTTCTTTCTCGTCCTCTCCCTCGTCCTCTCCCACTTCCTCCGTCCCCCCTTCCTTCCGCCTTCTCCTCGTCCTCTTCTCCCTCCTCTCCTCTCTTCTCTCCCTTCTTCCTCCTTCTCTCCTTGCTCCTCTCCTTCTTTTCTCAGTCTCGCTCTCCTCTCCCCTTTTCCTCCTTCTTTTCCCCTCTTCCGCCCTTCCTCCGCCTCCCCCTCCTCCTCATCTTCTTCCCTTTCCTCCTCTCTCTTTCTTCTTCTCTCTTCCTTCCTCTCTTTTCTCTTCTTCCTCCTCTCCTCCTCTCTCCCCCTCTCCTTTCCTCTTCCATCCTCCCTCCTCCTCTCCGTCCTCCCCCTCCTCTCTTCTCCCTTTCTCCCCTCTCTCCTCTCCTCCCTCCCCTCCTCCCTCCTCTCCTCCTCCTTCTCCGCTTCGTCCTCTCCTCCTCCTCCTCCTCTCCCCCCCCTCTCTCTTCTCTTCCCCTCCCGCTCCCTCCTCTTTTTCTCTCCTCCTTCTTTCTCCTCTTCCTCCTCTCTCCCCTCCCTCTCTTCTCCCTCCCTCCTCCCCCTCCTCCTTCTCCCCTCCTTCTTCTCCTTTTCTCCTCCTTCCTCCCCTTTCTCTCCTCCTCCTCCTCCTCTTTTTTTCCCTCTCTCCTCCTCTCCCCGCTCCCCGCCTCCCCCCTCCTCTCCGCCTCCTTTTCTTCCTCTTCTCCTCTTTCACTTCCCCTCCTTTTTTCCTCCTTCTCCTCCTTTTCTTCCGTCTTCCTCCTTTTTTTTTCCTTTTTTTCTCTTTTTTTTTTTCTCTTTCTCCTTCCTCCTCTTTCTTCCTCTTTTTTTTTGCCCTTTTTTTTTTTTTTTTTTTTTTTTTTTTTCTTTTTTTTTTTTTCCTCTTTCCCCTTTCCTCCTCTCCTCCGCTCCCTCTTCTTTTGTTTTTCCTCCTCCTCCTCCTCCTCTTTCCTTTTCTTTTCCTTCTCTCTTTTCTCCCTTTCTTCTTCTTTCCTTTTCTTTTTTCCTTTCCTTCTCTTTCTCTTTTTTTCCTCCTTTTTTTCTTTCCCTCTTGCTCTTTCCTCTCATCTCTGTTCTTTCTTCCGTCACCCCTCTTCCTCTTCTTCTCTTTCCTTTCCTTTTTTTCTTTTCTCCTCCTTCTTTCCTATCCTTCTCCTTTCTTTTTCTCTTTTCTTTTTCTTCTTCTTCTTTCTTTCTCTTCTGTTCTTTTCTCTTTTTTTTCTTCTTCGTTCTTCTTCCTGTCTTCCCTCCTCTTCTTTTTTTCGTCTTCCTTCTTCTTTTCCTTTTTTTCTTCTTCCCTTCTTTTTCTATTTTTTTTGTCTTTTTCTTCCCTCTTCTTTTTCTTCCCTCTTTGTCTTTTTTTTTCTTCCTCTTCTTCTCTCTTATTTTTTTCTTCTTCTTGTTTTTTTCTCTCGCGTTTCTTTTCTTCCTCCTTTTTTTCTTTTCTCTTTTTTCTCTCCCTTCTTTCTTCCTCCTCCTCCTCCCTTCTTTTTTTTCCCCTTTCCCCTTCCCCCTCTTTCCTCTCCTCCTCCCTCCTCCTCTCTTCTTTCTTTTCCTTCCTTCCTCCTCCCCTCCCCCCTCTCCCGCCTCCCCTCCTCCCTTCTTCTTTATCTCTCTCCTTTTCTTTCCTTTTCCTTTTTTTTCCCTCTCCTTCCTCTTCTTCCTCCCTTCTCTCCCTTTGTTTCTTCCTCCTTTTTTCTTCCTTCCTTCCTCTTTCTCTTTTCCTCTTCCCTCCTCCTGCTTCTTCCTCTTTCTTTCCTCCTTGTTTCTCCTCTCCTCCTCTCTTTTGTCCTTCCTTTTTGTCCCTTCTTGTCCTCTTCCTCCCCTCTCTTCTCCCTTCTCTTCCTCCTCCTTTCTTCCTCTTCCTCCTTCTTTTCTTCTTCCTCCCCTCTTCTTATCTTTCTCCCTGTCTCGTCTTCTCCCCCTTCTTCGTCTTCCCCTTCTTCGTCTTCTTCCTCCTCTTGTTCTCCCTCTCTCCCTCTCTCCCTTCTTCCCCTCTCTCCTCCTCTCCCCTCCCGCTCCCCCCCCCTTCTTCCCTCCTCCCCTCCTTCTTCCTCCCCCTCTCCCTTTCTTTCTTCTCTTTCTTCTTTTGTTTCCTCCCCTCCTCTCCTTGGCCTCTTTTCTAGTCTCCTCTCCTTTTTTTTTTTGTTTCGCCCTCTTTTTTTTTTTTCCTTCTTGTTTTCTTCTTATTTCTTCTTTGTCTTTTTTTTTTTTTTCTCCTCTTGTTGTCTTTTTTGCTTTCTTGTGTCCCTGTTGGGTTGTGGTCCTCTTATTCTTCGTTGGTGTTTCTGGCCTCCCTTTCTTCCTTTTTCCTCTTCCGCTTCTCTCGTCTTCCGTTCCTTTCCTCTTCTTTTCCCGGTTCTTCCTCCTTTTCTTTCCTTCTCTTTTCTTTTTTCTCCTTTTATCGTTTTTTTGTTTTTTTCTTTTTTTAGCCCTCCCTTCTCCTCCTCGCCTCGCCTCCCCCCTCTCCTTTCCTCCCCCACCTCTTCCTCCTCCCTTCTCCCTCCCCCTCCCCCTCTCTTCCTCCTCCCCTCTTACCTCTTCTTCTCTTCTCCTTCTCTCGCCCTCTTCTTCTCTCCTTCCCCCCCTCTTCCTCCCCTTCTTCTCTCTTTCTTCTCGCCTCCCCTCCTCTTCTCGCCCCCTCTCTCCCCCCTCCCCCTCTCCCTCTTCCCCTCTCTCCTTCTCTGTCCCTCCTCTCTCCCTCCTCCTCCCCCTCCTCCTCCCTCCTCTCCTCCCCCCCTCCTCTCCCCCCCTCTCCCCCCCCTCTCCTTTCGCCCTCTCTCCTCCCTCCCCTCCTCCTCCTCCTCCCTCTTCCGCCTCCTCCCTCCTCCTCCTTGCTCCTCTCCTCCCTCTCCTCTCCTTCTCCCCCCCCTCCCCCTTCCCCTCTCCCCCCCCCCCCTCCGCCCCCCTCCCCCCCCCCTCCTCCTCTCCTCAGCGCGTTCCCCCCCGCACCTCCCCCCTCTCCCCTCCCTCCCCCCCCTCCCCCTCCCCGCCCCCCTCTCCCCCCTCCTCCCCCCCCCCCCCTCCGCCCCCCTCTCTCCCCCCTCCCCCCCCCTCCCCCCCCCCCTCTCTCCCCTCCTCCCCCCCTTCCCCCCCCCTCCCCGCCCCTCTCTCCCCTCCCCCCCCCCTCCCCCCCGCCCCCCTTCCCCTCCCCCCTCGCCCCCCCCCCCCCCCCCCCCCCCCCCTCCCCTCCCCCCCCTCTCCCCCCTCCCCCCTCCCCCCTCCCCCCCCCCCCCCCCCTCCTCCCTCCCCCCCCCCCCCCCCGCTCTCCCCGCCCCCCTCCCCCCTCCCCTCCCCCCCTCCCCCCACCCCCCCTCCGCCCCCTCTCCCCTCCCCTCAACCCCCCCCCCCCCCTCCCCCCCCACCCCCCTCCCGCCCCCCCCCCCCCCCCCCCCCACTCCACTCTCCCCCCTCCCCCCCCCCCTCCCCCCCCCTCTCCCCCCCCCCTCCCCCCCTCTCCCCCACCTCTCCCCCCCCTCCCCCTCCCCCTTCCCCCCCCCCTCGCTCTCCTCCTCCCCTCCCCCCCCCCCCCCTCCCCCCCTCCTCCCCTCCCCCCCCTCCTCCCCCCACCCTCCCCCCCTCCCCCTCCCCTCGCCCCCCCCCCCCCCCCCCTCTCCCCCTCCTCGCTCCCCTCCCCCCCCCCGCCCTCCCCCCCTCCCCTCCACCCCTCCTCCCCCCCCCCCTCCCCCCCCGCCCCCCCCTCCCCCCCCCTCTCCCCCCCCCTCTCCCTCCCTCTCGCTCGCCCCCCGCCCCCCCCCCTCCCCCCCGCCCCCCCCCTCTCTCCCCTCGCCCCCCCCCCTCCCCCCCCCTCCCCCCCCTCCCCTCCTCTCCTCCCCTCCCCCCCTCCTCCCCTCCTCCCTCCCCCCCCCCTCCCCTCCTCCCCCCCCCCCTCCCCCCCCCTCCCGCTCCCTCCCCTCCCCGCCCTCGCCCCTCCCGCCCCCCCTCCCTCCCTTCTCCCCCCTCCCCCCCCTCCCCCTTCGCCCCCCTCCCTCCTCTTCCCCCTCTCCCCCCCCCTCCTCTCTCCCCACCCCCCCCTCCCCCCTCCCTCCTCCTCCCCCACCCCCCCCCCCCCCCCCCCCCTCCCCCCCCCCTCCCCCTCCCCCCCCTCCCCCCCCCCTCACACCCCCCCAACCCCGCCCCCCCCTCCCCCTCCTCCTCCCCTCCCCCCCCCCCCCCCCCCACCCCCTCCCCGCCCCCCCCCCGCCCGCCTCCCCCCCCTCCCCCCCCCTCACCCCCCTCTTCCCCCCCCCCACCCCCCCCCTCCCTCCCTCCTCGCCCTCCCCCTCCCCCCTCCTCCCCCTCTCCCCCCCCCCCCCCCTCTCCCCCCCCCCCTTTTCTCCGCCCTCCCTCGCCGCCTCCTCTCCTCCCCTCCCCCCTCCCCCCCCCTCCCCTCCCCGCCCCCTCTCTCCCCCCCTCCCCACCTCTCTCCCCCCCCCCCTCCCTCTCTCCACCCCCCCCCCCCCCCCCTCTCCCTCTCCTCCCCTCCTCCCTCCCCCCCCCCCGTCTCCCTCCCCCCCCCCCCCCCGCCCCCCCTCCCCCCTCCCCCCCCCCCTTCCCCCTCCCCCCTGCGCCCTCCCCCCCCCTCCCCTCCCCCCCCCCCCCCCCCCCCCCCCTCCTCCCCCCTCCCTCCCCCTCCCCCCCCCTCTCCCCTCCCCCCCCCCCCCCCCCCTCTCCCCCCCCCCTCCCCTCTCCCCCCCTCCCCCCCCCCCCCTCCCCCCCCTCCCCCCCCCCCCCCTCCCGCCTCTCTCCCCCCCCCCCTCCTCGCCCCACCCCCCCCCCCCCTCCTCCCCCCCTCCTCCCCTCGCCCTCTCCCCCCCCCCCTCCCCCCCCCCCCCTCCCCCCCCCCTCCCCCCTTCCCCTCCCCGCCCCCCCCCCCCCCTCCCCCCCTCCCCTCCCCCCCTCCCCCCCCCCCTCCCCCTCCCCCCCCCCCCTCCTCCCCCTCCCCCCCCCCACCATCCTCTCCCCCTCCCCTCCTCCCCCCCTCCCCTCCCCCCCCCCCCTCTTCCTCTCCTCCCGCCCCCCCCCCTCCGCCCGCCCTCCCCTCCTCCGCCGCCCTTCCCCTCCCCCGCCTCCCCGCTCCCCCCCCCCCCCCTCCCCCCCCCTCTCGCCCCCTCCCCCTCCTCCCCCCCCCGCCCCCTCCCGCCCCCCCTCCCTCCCCCCCCCCTCCCCCCCTCCCCCCCCCTCGCTCTCCTCTCCCCCCTCCCCCCCCTCCCCTCCTCTCCCCCCCCCCCTCCCTCTCCGCCCACCCCCCCGCTCCCCCTCCCCCGCTCCCCCCCTCCCCCTCCCTCTCCCCTCCCCTCCCCCCCCTCCCTCCCCCCCCCCTCCCCCCCCCCCGCCTCCCTCCCCCCCCCGCCCTCCCCCCGCCGCCCCCCCCGCCCCCCCTCCTCCCCCCCCCTCCCCCCCTCCTCTCCCCCCCCCCTCCCCCCCCTCCCCCCCCCCGCCCGCCTCCCCTCTCCCCCCTCTTCCCCCCCCCTCCTCCCTCTCCGCCCCCCCCCCCTCCCCCCGCCCCCCCTCCTCCCCCCTCTCTCCCCGCCCCGCCTCCCCTCCCCCCCCCCCATCCTCCCCCTCCCCGCCCCTCCCCTCCCCCCCTCCTCGCCCCTCCCCTCCCCCCCCCTCCCTCCCCCCCCCCGCCCGCCTCCTCCCCCCCCTCCGCTCCCCCCCCCCCCCTCCTCCTCCCTCTCCTCCCCCCCCTCCCCTCCCCCTCCTCGCTCCCCCCCTCCCCTTCCCCCCCCCCGCCTTCCTCCCCCTCTTCCCCCCCCCACTCCGCCCCCCCCCCCCCCCCCCCTCCCTCCTCCCCCCCTTCCCTCCCCCCGCTCCCCCCCCCTCCGCCCCCCCTCCCCTCCCCCCCCCGCCTCCCCCCTCCCTTCCCCCTCTCTCCCCTCTTCTCCTCCTCCTCTCCTCTCTTCTCCTCCTCCTCCCCACCTCCTCCTTCCCTCCTCCGCCTCTCCTCCTCTCTTCCCTCCTCCGCTTCCCTCCTCCTCTTCTCCTCCCTCCTCCTCTTCCTCCTCCTCTCCTCCTCTCTTCCTTCTCTCTCCCCCTCCTCCTCCGCCTCCTCCCCTCTTCCTCCCTCCCCCCGCCCCTCCTCTCTCCCCTTCCGCCTCTTTCCTCCCCCTCTCCTCCTCCCTCCTCTCTTCTTCTCCCCTCTCGCCTCCTCTTCCCTCTCGCCTCCTCTCCCTCACCTCCTCCTCGCCCCTCCTCCTCTTCTCCTCCTCCTCCTCCTCCCTCTCCTCCTCCATTCCCTCCTCCTCCCCCTCCCCCTCCTCTCCGCCTCTTCCTCCCCTCCCCCTCTCTTCTTCTTCTTCCTCCTCTCCTCCTCCTCCCTTCCCTCCCCCCTCCTCCTCCTCCCTCCTCCCCCTCCTCCCCCTCTTCCTCCTCCTCCTCCTCCCCTCCTCCTCCTTCTCCCCCTCTCTCCTCTCTCCTCTCCTCCTCCCCTCCTCCCCTCTCCTCCCCTGTCTCCTCAACCTCTCCTCTTTCTCCTCTCCCTCCTCTCCTCCCTCCTCCTCCTCTCTCCCCTCCCTCCCTCTTCTCTCCCCCTCCCTCGCCTCTTCTCCTCCTCCCCCTCCCGCCTCTCTCCTCCTCGTCTCCTCCCTCCTCCTCCTCTTCCTCCGCTCTCCTCCTCCCTCCCTCCTCCTCTTCCTCCTCCCCTCCCTCCTCCTCTTCCTCCTCCTCTCCTCCTCTCCTCTCCTCCCCTCTCCTCCCCTCTTCCCTCTCCTCTCCTCCTTCTCTCTCCTCTTCCTCCCCTCCCTCCTCCTCCTCTCCTCCCCTCCCCTCCCTCTCCTCTCCTCTCCTCTCTCCTCTTCCTCCTCCTCCCTCCTCCCCTCTTTCTCCCCTCTCCTCCTCTTCCTCCTCCTCCTCCTCCTCTCTCCCTCCCCTCCTCCCTTCCTCCTCCTCCCTCCCCTCCTCCCCCCTCTCTCCCCTTCCCCTCCTCTCCTCCTCCCCTCTCCTCCTCTCCTCTTCCCCCTCCTCCCCTCTTCCCCTCCCCCCCCTCCCTCCTCCTCCTCCTTTTCCTCCTCCCCTTCCTCCCCTCTCCCCCCTCCCTCCCTCCTCTCCTCTCTCCTCCTCCTCCCTCCCCCCTCCGCCTCTCCCTCTCTCCTCCTCCCCCCCTCTCCTCCTCCTCCTCCTCCTCCTCCTCCTCCTCCTCCCTCTCCCCTCCTCCTCCTCTCTCTCCTCCTCCTCTCCCCTCCTCCTCTTCTCCTCCCCCTCTCCTCTTCTCCTCCCCCTCTCCTCCTCTCCTCCCTCTCTCCTCCCTCCCTCCCCCTCCTCTTCCTCCTCCTCCTCCTCTTCTTCCCTTCCCGCCCTCTCCTCCCCTCCTCCTTCCTCTCCTCCCCCTTCTCCCCTCCCTCCTCCTCCTCTTTCTCCTCCTTCCTCTCCCCCCTCCCCCTCCCCCTCCTCCACCCCTCCTCCTCCCCTCCTCCCTCTCCTCTTTCCCTCCTCCTCCTCTCTCCTCTCTTCCCCCCTCCTCCTCCCCTCCCTCTCCTCTCTTCCTCCTCCCCTCCTCTTCTCCCTCCTCCTCTCTTCCACTCCCCTCTCCTCCTCCTCTCCTCCCTCCCTCCTCTTCCTCCTTCTCCCCTCTTCCTCTCCTCCCTCCTCTTCCCTCTCCTCCCTCCTCTTCCCTCTCCTCCCTCCTCCTCCTCCTCCTCTTCCCTCTCCTCCCTCTCCTCTTTCTCCTCTCTTCTCCCCTCCTCCTCTTCCCCTCCTCCTCTTCCCCTCCTCCCCTCCCTCTTCTCCTCCTCCACTCCCCCTCCCCTCCCTCTCCTCCTTTCCTCCTCCGCTCCTCCTCCTCCTCCCCCCCCTCTTCTCCTCCTCCTCCTCCTCCCTCCTCCCTGCTTCCCCTCCTCCCTCCTCTCTCCTCTCCGCCTCTCTCTCCCTCTCCTCCCCTCCTCCTCTTTCTCCTCTCCTCCTCCTCCTCTTCCTCTCCTCCTCCCTCTTCCTCCTCCTCCTCCACCCCCTCTTCTTCCTTCTCCCCTCCCCTTCCTCCTCCTCCCTCCTCCTTCTCTCCTCTCTCCTCCCTCTCTCCTCCTCCCCTCCTCCTCTCCTCCTCCTCCTCCCCGCTCTTCTCCTCCCTCCTCGTCCTCTCCTCCTCCTATCTCCTCCTCCTCTTCCCTCCTCCTCCTTCTCTTTCCTCTCCTCCCCTCCCTCTTCCTCCCTCACTCCCCCCTCCTCTTCCCCTCTCTCGCTCTCCCCTCCTCCTCCTCCTCCTCCTCCTCCTCCCTCTTCTCTCCTCTTCTCCTCCTCCTGTCCTCCCTCTTCCTCCCCCTCTTCCTCCTCCCCTCCTCCTCCTCTCCCCCTCCTCTTCCTCCTCCTCCCTCTCCTCCGCCCTCCTCCTCCTCCTCTCTTCCTCCTCCTCCTCTCGTCCTCCTCCGCCTCTTCCTCCTCCTCTTCCTCCTCCTCTTCCTCCTCCCCTCTCTCCCCTCTCTTCTCCTCCTCCTTTCCTCTCCTCCTCTTCTCCTCCTCCCTTCCCCCTCCTCCTCTCCTCCCCCCTCTTCCTCCTCCTCCTCCTCTTCCTCCCTCCCTCTCCGCCTCTCTCCCCCTCTCCTCCTCGTCTTCCCCTCCTCTCTCCCCTCGCTCCCCCTCCTCCTCCTCTCCTCCTCCTCTTCCCTCCTCTCCTCCTCCTTCCTCCTCTCCTCCCCCCCTCCTCCTCCCCTCCCCTCTTCCGCCTCCTCCTCCTCTGTCCTCCCTCCTCCTCCTCCTCCTCTTCCTCCTTCCTCCTCTTCCTCCTCCTCTTCCTCCTCTCCGCTTCCTCCTCTCCTCCTCCCTCCTCCCCCCTCTCCTCCTCCTCCTCTTCCCTCCCCTCTCTTCTTCCCCTCTCCTCCTCTTCCCTCCCCTCTTCCTCCTCCTCCTCCCTCCCTCCCCTCTTCCTCCTCTCTCTTCCCCTCCTCCTCTTCCTCCTCCTCTCCCCTCTTCCTCCACCTCCCCTCCCCTCCTCTTTCCTCCTCTCCGCCTCCTCTCCCCTCTTCCTCCTCCTCTTCCTCCTCATCTCTCTCCCCCTCTCCCCCCGTCCTCCGCCTCCCTTCGCTCCCCCTCTTCCCCTCCCTCCTCCCCTCCTCCTCCGCCTCCTCTTCCTCCTCCTCCCCCCTCCTCCCTCCTCTTCCTCTCCTCACCCCCCCTCCTCCCTTCTTCCTCCCCCCTCCTCTCTCCCTCCCTCCCTCCTCCCTCCTCCTCCTCCTCTCCTCTTCCCCTCCTCCTCCTCCCTTTCTCCTCCCCCCCCTCTTCCCCCCCCCTCTCCCCTCCTTCTCTTCCTCCTCCTCCTCCTCCTCCCTCCTCTCCTCCCCTCTTCTCCCCTCCTCCTCCTCTTCTTCCTCCTCCTCCCTCCTCCCTCTCCTCCTCCTCCTCCCCCCTCCTCCCTCGCCTCCTCCTCCTCCTCCTCTCCCTCCTCCCTCTTCCTCCTCCCCCTCTCCCTCCTCCTCCCCTCTCCCCTCTCCTCCTCCTCTTCTCCTCCCCCCTCTTCTCCTCCCCTCCTCCTCCCCCTCCTCCTCCCCCTCCCTCCTCCACCTCTCTTCTCGCCTCCCCTCCTCTTCTCCTCCCCCCTCCTCTCTCCTCCTCCCTCTCCTCTCCTCTCCTCTTCTTCCTCTCCTCCGCCTCTTCCTCCTCCCTTCCCCTCCTCCCTCCCTCCTCCTCCCCTCCTCCTCTGCCTCTCCCTCTCCTCCTCTTCCTCCTCTCTCCCCTCCTCTGCCTCCTCTCCCCTCCTCCCCTCCCCCTCCTCCCCCTCTCCTCCTCCCTCTCCTCCGTTTCTCCCTCCTCTCCCCCCTCTTCCCCCTCTCCCCCCTCCGCCTCCTCCCCCGCTTCCTCCTCTCTTCCCCCCTTCTCCTCTCTCCCCCTCCCCCTCTCCCCCTCCTCCTCTTTCTCCCCACTTCCTCCTCTTCCTCCGCCTCCTCCTCCTCCTCTTCTCCCCTCCTCCCCTCCTCCTCTTCCTCCTCCTCTCCTCCCCTCTCCTCCTCCCCTCCCTCCTCCTCCCCTTTCCTCCTCCCTTCCTCCCTCCTCATACTCCTCCCCCTCTTCCCCTCTCCTCCCCTCTCCTCCCCTCCTTTCTCTTCCTCTTCCCTCCTCTTTCTCCCTCCTCCCCCTCTCCTCCCTCCTCCTCCTCCCCTCTCTCTCCTCCTCCTCCCTTCTCCCTCCCTTCCCCTCCTCCCTTTTCCTCCTCTTCTCCTCCTCCTCCCCCTCTTCCTCCTCCTCGCCCTCTTCCCCTCCAGCTCCTGATTCTTCCTCCTCTTCTCCTCCTCCTCTCCCTCCCCTTCTCTCCTCCTCCTCCCCTCCCCCCGCCCTCCCCCTTCCCTTCCTCTCGCCTCTCCTCTCTCCTCTCCCCTCCTCCTCTTCTTCCTCTTCCTCCTCCTCTTTTCCTTCCTCCTCCCCCTCTTCTCCCCCCTCCACCCCCCTCTCTTCCTCTCCTCCCTCCCCCCTCTTCTCCTCCTCCTCCTCTTCTCTCCTCCCCCTCCTCTTCTATTCTCCTCCTCCTCCTCCTCTTCTCTTCCTCCTCTTCCTCCTCCTCCCGCCTCTCTTCCTCTCTCCTCCTTCCTCCTCCTCCGCCTCTCTCCTCCCCTCTCCTTCTCCTCTCCCCTCCTCCCTCTCCCTCCTCCTCTTCCTCCTCCCTCCCCTCCTCTTCCCTCCTCCTCCTCTCTCCCCCCTCCCTCCTCCTCCCTCTCCTCCTCTCTCCCCCCCTCCTCCTCCTCCCCCCTCCTCTTCCCCTCCTCCTCCCTCTCGCTTCCTCCTCCCCCTCTCCTCTCCTCCTCCTCTTCCTCTCCCTCTCCTCCTCCTCTCCTCCTCCTCCTCCTCCTCCTCCCCTCCTCCTCCTCCTCCTCCTCCTCCCTTCTCTCGCCTCCTGCTCCTCCTCTCTTCCTCCTCCTCCTCCTCTCTCACCTCTCTTCCTCTCCCCTCCCCTCTCTTCCCTCCTCCTCCCCTTCTCCTCCTCTCCTCCTCCCCCTTCTTCCTCCTCCTCCTCCTCCCCCTCTTCCCCCTCCCCCCCCTCGTCTCTCCTCCTCCTTCTCTCGCTCCTCCCTCCTCTTCTCCCTCCTCCTCCTCTCCCCTCTCTCCCCTCCTCCTCCTCCGCTCTTCTCCCTCGCCTCCTCTCGCTCCCTCCCCCCCCTCCCTCCTCTCCTCCCCCTTCTCGCCTCTCTCTCCTTCCTCCTCCTCCTCTCCCCCTCCCCTCTTCCCTATTCCTCTTCCCTCCCCTCCCCTCCTCCCTCCTCCCTCCCCTCCTCCTCCCCCCCCTTCCCTCCTCCTCCTCCTCCTCCCTCCTCCCCCCCCTCCCCCCCGCCCCTCCTCTCCCCTCTCCTCTTCCCCTCCGCCTCCCCCCGCCTCTTCCCCTCTCTCCTCCTCCTCCTCTCGTCCTCCTCTCCTCCTCCTCCTCTCCTCGCTCCTCCCCCTCCTCCTCCCCCTGCTCCTCCCCTCCTCCTCCTCTTCCTCCTCCCCGTCCTCTCTCCTCCTCTCCTCCCCTCCCCTCCTCCTCCGCCTCCTCTTCCTCCTCCTCCTCTCCCCTCCCTCCCTTCCTTCTCCTCCTCTTCCCTCCCCTCCTCTTCCCCTCCTCCTCTTCCCTCCTCCTCCCTCCTCTCCTCCTCCCTCTCTCCCTCCCCTCCTCTCCTCCTCTCCCTCCCCCTCCTCTTCTCTTCCTCCTCCTCCTCTCTTCCTTCCCCTCTTCTTCCCCCCCCCTCCTCCTCTCTCCTCCCTCTTCTTCCCTCCTCCTCGTCTCTCCTCCCCTCCCCTCCTCCTCCCCCCTCTCCTCCCCTTCTCCTCCTCCTCTCCCCTCTCTCCCCTCCTTTCTCCTCCTCCTTCTCCTTCCTCCTCCCTCCTCTTGCACCTCCTCTCTCCCCTCTTCTCTCCTCCTCCCCTCCCCTCCTCTCTTCGCCCTCTCTTCCTCCTCGTCTCCTCTCCCCTCGCCTCTCCTTCTCCTCCCCTCCTCCTCCTCCTCCTCTCCCTCCCGCCCTCTCCTCCCTTTCTCCTCCTCTTCCCTCCTCCTCTCCTCCGCCTCCTCCTCCTCCTCCTCTTCCTCCCTCCCTCGCTCCTCCTCCTCCTCCTCCTCCTCTCTTGCTTTCTCCTCCTCTCTCCTCCTCTTCGCCCCTCCTCTCCTCTTCCCCTCCCTCCTCCTCCTCTTCTTCCTCCTCTTCTCCTCCTCCTCCTCTCCTCTTCTCGTTCCTCCTTTCTCCTCTCCTCTTCTCCACTCCTCCTCCCCTCCTCCTCTTCTTCTCCCCCTCTCTCCTCCTCCCCCTCTCCTCGCTCCGCTCTTCCTCTCCCTCCTCCTCCTTCTTCCTCCTCCCTCTCTTCCTTCTTCCTCCTCCCTCTTCCTTCCTCCTCCCTCCTCTTCTTCCTCCTCCCGCCTCTTCCTCCTTCTCCTCTTCTTCCTCCTCCTCCACTTCCGCCTCCTCTTCCTCCTCCTCACCCTCCTCCTCCTCCTCTTCTCCTCCTCTCCTCCTCCTCTCCTCCTCCTCGCCTCCACCTCTCGTCTCCTCTTGCCTCTCCTCTTCCCCTCCTCCCTCCTCCTCCTTCCTCCTCCCCTTCCCCTGCTTTCCCTCCTCCTCCTCCCCCTCTCCCCTCCTCGCCACTCTTCCTCCTCTCTCCCCCCTCCGCCCTCTCCCCCTCTCTCCTCTCTCTCTCTCCCCCTTTTCTCCCTCTCCCCCGCTCCTCCGCTCCCCCGCTTCTTCCGCCTCTCCTCCTCCTCTTCTCCTCCCTCCTCTTCTCCTCCTCCCCTCCTCCTCTTCCTCCTCTCCTCCCCCTCCTCTTCCTCTCTTCCTCTACCTCCTCCTCACCTCCCCTCTCCTCCCCTCTCTTGTCTCCTCCTCCTCCTCTTCCCTCTCCTCGTCTTCCTCCTCTCTCCTCCTCTCTTTTCCTCCTCCTCTTTCTCCTCCTCCTCTTCTCCTCTCCTCTCGCCTCCCTCCTCTCCTCCTCCTCCGCCTCCTCTCCTCCTCCTCCTTCCTCCTCCTCCCGCTTTTTCCTCCTCTTCTTTCCTCCTCCTCCTCCCTCTCCGCTCCCCTCCTCTTCCTCTTCTCCTCCTCCTCCTCTCCCCTCCCTTTCCTCCTCCTCCCTTCCTCCTCCTCCTCCTCCTCCTCCTCCTTCTTCTCCTCCTTCCTCTCCCTCTCCCTCTTCCTCTTCTCCTTCCCTCTCCTCTCTCGCTCTCCCCTCCTCCCTCTCCTCCCCTCCCCTCCTCTCTCCTCCTTCCTCCACCTCCCTTCTTCCTCCTCCTGCCACCCCCTCTCCTCCGCTCCTCCTCCCTCCTCTCTTCCTCCTCCTCCTCCTTCCTCTTCTTTCTCTTCCTCTTCTCTTTCCCCTCCTCCTTCTTCTTTTTCTTCTTTTTCCTCCTCCCTCCTCCTCCTCTTCTCCTCCTCCTCCTCCCCCTCTTTTCTCCCTCCTCTTCTTCCTCCTACCACTTCCTCCCTCCTCCCTTCTCCTCCTCCCTTCCTCTCTTCTCCTCCGCCTTTTCTTCCCTCCTCCTCCTCTTTCCCCTCTCTCTTCTTCTTCCTTCCTCCTCCTCCTCCTCTCTTCTTCCTCTCCTCTTCTCTTCTCCTTTTCCTCCTCTTCTCTCCCTCCTCCTCCTCCTCCTCTCTCTTCTCCCCCTCTTCCCCTCCTCCCCCACCCCTCTTCCACCTTCGCTCTCCCCCTCCCCTCTTCCCCTCCTACTCTTCCTCCTCCTCCTCCTCCTCCTTCCTCTTCCCCTCCTTCCTCCTCTCCTCTTCCTCCTCCTCTCCTCCTCCTCCTCTCCTCTCATCCCCTCCCCCTTCCTCCTCCTCCTCCTTCTCCTCCTCCTCTTCCTCCCTCCTCCTCTTCCTCCCTCCTCCTCTTCCCTCCTCCTCCGTCCTCTCTCTGCTTCTCCTCCTCTTCCTCATCTCCTCTCTTCTTCCTCCCTCCTCCTCTCCCTCGCTTCCTCCTCTTCCCCTCGCTCCTCTTCCTCCTCCCTCTTCCTCCTCCTCCCTCTCCTTCCTTCTCTCTTCTTCCTCCTCCCTCCCTTCGTCTTCCTCCTCCTCCTCTTCCTCCGCCTCCCCCTCTCCTCTTCCCCCCTCCCCTCTTCCTCTCCTCCTCCCTCTTCCTCCTCCTCTCCTCTCCCTTCCCTCGCCTCCTCCGCCCCCCCCCCCCCCCCTCGCCCCTCCTCTTCTGCTCCTCCTCCTCCCCTCCCCTCCTCCTCCCTTCCTCCTCCTCCTCCTCCTCTTTCCCTCCTCCTTACCCTCCTCCTCCCCTCCTCTTCCTCCCCTCCCCCCTCCTCTCCTCTCCTCCTCTTCCCTCCTCCTCCTTCCTCCCTCCTCCTTCCTCTCCCCTCCCCTCTTCTTCCTGTTCCCCCCCTCTCCTCCTCCCTCTTACCTCTCCTCCCCTCCGCCTCCTCTCTCCCTTCTTCTTCCTCCCTCCTCGTCTCCTCCTCCTCGCCTCCCCCTTCCTCTTCCTCCTCCCACTCTTCTCCTCTCTTCTCCCCCTCTCCTTTTCCTCTTCTCCTACCTCTTTCTCTTCCTCCACCCTCCTCCTCTCCTCCTCCTCCCCCCTCTCCTCCCTCTCCTCCCTTCTCCTCCTCTCTCCTCCTCTCCTCTTCCCTCGTCTCTCCACCCCTCCTCTCTCCTCTTCTTCCTCTCCTCCCCTCCCCTTCTTCCTCCTCCTCCTCCTCCTCCTTCCCCTCCTCCTCCCCCTCCCTCCCTCCCCTCCTCCCCCCCTCCTCCTCCCTCCTCCCTCCCCTCCCTCTCCTCTCCTCTTCTTCCCCTCCCTCCCTTCCCCCCTCCTCCTCCTCCTCCTCTTCCCTCCTCCCTTCTTCCCCTCCCCTTTCTCCCCCTCTCGCCTCCTCCCCCTCCTTCCCCCCCCCCCTCTTCTTCCTCCTCCCTCCTCTTCTTCCTCCCTCCCCCCTCTTCTCCTCCTCCCCTCCTCTCCTTCTCCTCTTCCCTCTTCCTCCTCCTCCCCTCCTCCTTCTCCTCCTCTCCTCCTCCCCCCCCCCGTCCCCTCTTCCTCCTCCCTCCTCCTCCTCTTCCGCCTCCTCTCCCCTCCTCTTCCCCCCTCTTCCCCCCTCTTCCTTTCCTCCGCCTCCTCTTCTCCTCCTTCCCCTCCCCCCTCTTCCTCCCTCTTTCCCCCCTCTCCTCCCTTCTCCCCTCCCCCCCCTCCTCCCCTCTTTTTTCCCTTCCCCTCCCTCCTCTTCCCCCCCTACTTCTCCCCCTCTCCGCCCTCCCCCCTCCCCTCCTCCCCCTCTTCCCCCTCCTCCCCCTCCCCCTCCATTCCCCTCCTCTCCCCCTCCCCCTCCATTCCCCTCCTCTCCCCCTCCCTCTTCCCCCTCCCCTCTTCCCCTCCCTTCTCCCCCCTTCCTCCCCCCCCCCCTCTTCCCCCTCCCCCTCTCTTGCCTCCCCCTTCTCTTCCCCTCCTCCCACTCCTCCTCCCTCCCCTCTTCCTCCTCCCCCCCTCACCCCTCCCCTCCCCCCCTCCCTCCCCCCCCCCCCCCCCCCCCCCCCTCCCCCTCTTCCCCTCCTCTCCCCTCCTCCCCTCCTCCCCCCCCTTCTCCTCCCCCCCCTCCTCCTCTCTTCCCCCCCCTCCCTCTCCTCTCCCTCCCTTTCCCTCCTCCCCCTCTTCCCCTCCTCTTCTTCCCTCCTCCCTCCCCTCCTTCTCCCCCCCCCCCTCTCCTCCCCTCCCCTCCCCTCTTCCCTCCTCCTCCTCCACCCCCTCTTCCTTCTTCCCCCTCCTCCCCCCCCTCTCCTCCTCCTCCTCCTCCTCTTCTTTCTCCTCCTCTTCTTCCCTCCTCCCCCTCCGCCCTCCTTTTTCCTCCCCTCCTCCCCTCTTCCTTCCCCTCCTCTCCTCTTCTTTCCCCTCCCTCTCCTCCCTCTTCCCCTCCTCCTCCTCTTCTCCCTTCCCCCCCTCCCTTTCCCTCCCCTATCTCCTCCCCCCTCGTCCCCTCTTCTCCCCCCCCTCCCCCTCCCTCTCCTCCACCTCCCTTCTCCCCCCTTTCCTCCTCCCCCCTCTCCCTCTTCTTCTCTTCCCCCTCTCCTCTCCTCCTCCTCCTCCCCTCCGCCCCTCCTCTTCCTCCCCTCCCCCTCCCCTCTCTCCTCCGCCTCTCTCCTCCCCCCTCTTCGCCTCTTCTTCTCCCCTCTCCCTCCTACATCTCCTCCCTCACCCTCCCTCCTCCTCGCCCTCCTCCCCCCCCCCCCCCTCCCCTCCCCTCTCCTCTTCTCTCTCCCTTTCTCCCCTCCGCTTCCTCCTCCTCCTCTTCCCCCCCCCCCTCCTCCCCCTTCCCTCCCCTCTTCCCCCCCTCCTCTTCCCCTCGCCTCCCTCCTCCTCCTCGTCCTCCTCCGCCACCTCTTCCTCCTCCTCCCCCCCCCCCTTCTCTCCCCCTCCCTCCCTCCTCTTCCCCTCCTCCCCTCCTCCTCCCCCTCGTCTTCCTCCTCTTCCCCTCCCTTCCCCTCCCCCCTCCCCTCCTCCTCTTCTTCTTCCTCCTCCCCCCCCTCTCCTCCTCCTCCTATCTCCTCCCCCCCCCTCCCCCCCCCTCCCCTCTTCTTCCCTCTCTCCCCCCCCCCCTCCCCTTCCCCCCCCCTCCCTTTCCCCCTCTCCCCCCCCCCTCCTCTTCCCCCCCCCCCCTCCCCCCCTCCGTCCCGCCTCCTTCCCTCCCCCTCCCCTCCCCCCCCCCCCTCCCCTCCCCCCCCCGCCCCCTCTCTCCCCCCTCCCCTCCCCCCCTCCTCCTCCCCTCCCCTCCCCGCCCCTCTTCCGTCCCCTTTCCCATCCCCCTCTCCCCCCCCTCCTCCCCCTCCTCCATCTCCTCTCCTCCTCGTCTCCCTCCTCCCCCCCCCTCCCTCTTCCCCGACTCCTCCTCCCCTCCTTCCCCCCTCTTCCCCTCCTCCCCCCCTCCCCTCCCCCCTCCCCCTCCTCCCCCCCTCCCCTCCCCCCCCTCCCCTCCCTCCTCCTCCCCCCCCCCCCCCCTCTCCGCCCTCTCTTCTCCCCTCCCCCTCCCCTCCCCCCCCTCCCCCCCTCCCCCCCCCCTCCCCCTCCGCCCCTCCCTCCCCCCGCCCCCCCTCCTCCCGTCCTCCTCCCCCCCTCCTCTCCTCCCCCTCTTCCCCTCCCGTCCTCCTCCCTCTTCCCCCCCCCCCTCTTTCCCCCCTCCTCCCTCCCCCCCTTCCCTCCCCCCCCCCCCTTCTCTCCCCCTCCCTCCCCCCCTCCCCCTCCTCCCCTCGCCCCTCCCCCCCTCCCCCCCCCCCCCTCCCCCCTCCCCCTCCCCCCCCTCCCCCCCTCCTCCCCCTCCCCTCCCTCCCCCCTCCCCTCCTCCCCCCCCCTCCGCCTCCCCCTCCTCCCCTCCCCCCCCTCCCCCTCCTCTTCCCCTCCCCCCCCCCCCTCCCTCCCTCCCCCTCCACCTCCCCCCTTCTCCCCCCCCCCCCTCTCCCCTCCTCCCCCTCCCCGCTCTCCCTCTCCCGCCCCTCCCCTCTCCCCTCCCCTCTCCTCCCCCCCCCCCCCCCCCTCCCCCCTCCCCCCCCCTCCCCGCCCCCTCCCTCCTCCTCCCCTCCCCCCTCCCCCCTCCCCTCCTCGTCCCTCCCCCTCCTCCCCCTCTCCCCCCCCCCCTCCTCCTCCCCTCCCCCCTCCCTCCCCCCCCCTCCTCCTCCTTCTCCTCCCACACCTCCCTCCCTCCCTCTCCTTTTCCTCTTCCTCCTCCTCTTCCTCCCTTCTCCTCCTCCCTCGTCTCCCCTCCTCCTCCTCTTCCTCCCCCCTCCCCTCCCCTCCCCCCTCCTCTTTCTCCCCCCCTCCCCCCCCCTCTTCCTCCCCCCCCCCTCTTCCCCCCCCCCCCCCTCTTCCCCGCTTCTCCCCCCCCCTCCCCTCTTCTCCCCACCCCTCCTCCTCTTCCCCTCCACCCTCCTCTTCTTCTCTTTCCCCCCCCCCCTCCTTCCTTCCCCTCCTCTCTTCCTCCTCCCCCCCCCCCCCTCTCCTTCCCTCCCGCCTCCTCCTCTTCCTCCTCCCTTCCACTTCCCCCTCCTCTTTCCCCCTCCTTCTCCCCCTCCTCCTCTTCCTCTCCCCTCCTCTTCCCCCCTCCTCCCCCTCCTCCCCTCTCCGCCTCTCCTCCCTCCTCTTCTTCCCCCTCCTCTCTCTCCTCTCTCCTCTTCCTCCTCCTTCCCTCTCCCCTCCCTCCTCCCCCCCCTCCCCTCTTGCCCCCCCCCCCCCCTCCTCCTCCTTCTCCCTCCTCCGCCTCCTCCTCATCCCCTCCTCCCTCCTCCCTCTTCTCCCCCCTCCTCCTCCTCCCCTCCTCCTCCTCCACCTTCTCTTCTCTTCCTTCTCCCCCCGCTCCTTCCCCTCCCCGCCCTCTTCTTCCTCTCTGTCCCCCTCCCCTCCTCTTCTTGCCCCCCTCGCTCCTCTCTTCTTTCTCCCCTCCCCCTCCTCCTCCTCTTCTTCCCTCCCCTCTTCCTTTCCCCTCCGCCTCCCTCCGCTCTTCCTCCTCCCCTCCTCCCCTCTCCTCCTCCTCCTCCCCCCTCCTCGCCCCTCTCCCTTTCCTGCCTCCCTTTCTCCGCCTCCATCTTCTTTCTCCTCCTCCCTTCCCCCCTTCGTCTTCTTCTTCCTCCTCCTCCGCCTCTTCTTCCTCCCTCCCCCGCTCCTCCTCCTGCTTCTTCTTGTCTTCCTCCTCCACCTCCTCCTCCTCTTCTTCTTCTCCCCCTCTTCCTCCTCCTCCTCCCCATCTCTTCCTCCGCCTCCTCTTCCTCCTCCCCTCCCCTCCTCCTCTCCCCTCCTCCCCTCCTCTCTTCGTTTTCCCTCCTTTCTTTTCCCTCCCCTCCTCCCTTCTTCTTCTCCCCTCCTCTTCCTCCTCCTCTCCCCTAGTTCCTCCTCCTCCTCCTCCTCCTCCTCCTTCTCCTCCGCCTCTTGCCCCTCTGTCTCCTCCTCCTCTTCCTCCCTCCTCCCCTCCTCCTCCTCCTCTCCTCTTCTCTCCTCCTCCTCCTCTTTCCCTCCTCCCTTCCACCTCACCCTCCTCCTCTCCCTTCCTCCTCCTCCCTTCCTCTTCTTCCTTCTCTTCATCCTCCATCTCCCCCTCTTCCCCTCTTCTCCCTCTTCTCTTTCTCCTCTCCCCTCCTCCCCTCCTCCTCCTCTCTTCCTCTCCTCTTCTCCTCCTCCTCTTCTTCCTCCGTCCTCCGTCCCTTCTCCTCCTCCTCCTTCCCCCCCTTCCTCCACCCCTTGCTCCCCCTCCCCTCCTCCTCCCTCCTCCTCCTCCTGTCCTCCCCCTTCTCCTTCTCCTCTCCCCCTCCTCCTTCTCCTCCTCCTTCCCTCCTCCTTCTCCTCCTCCTTTCCTCCTCCATCTCCTCCTCCCTTCTCCACTCCTCGTGCTCCCCTCCCCCCTCTTTCTCCTCCTCTCTCCTCCTCCCCCCCCCCTCCTTCTCCTCTTTCCTCCTCCTCTCCCCCCTCCTTCTCCCCCTCCCCTCCTCCTCCTCTTCTCCTTCCTCCTCCTCCTCGTTCTCGGCTCCTCTCCTCCTACGCTTCTCCCCTCTTTTCCTCCCCCTCCCTCCTCTTTCTCCTCCTCCTCCCTCCTCTTCCTCTTCCCTTCCTCTCTCTCCTCCTTCTCCTCTCCCCCCTCCTCTTCCCTCCCTCCCCTTCCTCCTCCTCTTCTCCTCTTCTTTTTTTCCTCCTCCCCCCCCTCTTCCTCCCCTCCTCCTCTTGCTCCGCCTCCCCCTCTTCTCCTCCTCCACTCCTCTTTCCGCCTCCACTCCTCCTGCTCCTCCTCCTCTTCCGCTCCTCTGCCTCCTCCTTCCTCCTTCTCCTCCTCCCCCTCTCCTCTTCCTCCTCTCTCTCCCCTTCCTCCTCTTCCTCCTCTCTCTCCCCCCTCTTCTACTCCTCTTCCCCTCCTCCTCCTCCTCTTCCTCCTCCCCCCTCCTTAATCCTCTTCCTCCTTCCCTCCTCCTCTTTCCTCTATCTTCCTCCTACCCCCTCCTCCTCTTCTCTTCTCATCTCTCCTCCTCTTTCCCTCCTACTTTCTCCTCCTCTTCTCCTCCTCTTCTTCCCTCCTCCCCCTGCCTCCTCTCCTCCTTCCTTCCTCCACCCCTCCTCCTCTCCCCTCCTTCTCCTCATCCTCGTTCTTCCTCTCCTCCTCCTCCTCTTCTCCCCTCCTCCTCCTTCTCTCCTTCCTCCTCCTCCTCCCTCCTCCTCCTCCTCCTCCTCCTTCTTCTCTCCTCCTCCTTCTTCTTCCGTCCCCTTCCCTCTCTACCTCTTCTCTCCCCTCTTCTTCCTCCCCCCTCCTCTTTTTCCTCCCCCCTCCCCTCCTCCTCCTCCTTCCCCCCTCCTCCCCCTCCCCTGCCTCCACCTCCCTCCCCCCCCCTCTCTCCCCTCCCTCCCCTCTCCACCTCCTCCCTCTCCTCCTCCTCCCGTTCCATCCTCTTCTTCTCCTTGCCTCCTCCTCCTCCTCCTTCCTCCTCCTCTTCCTCTCTTCCCTCTCTCCCTCCTCCGCCTCCTCCCTCTTCTTCTTTATCCCCTCTCCTCCTCCTCCTCCTCCTCCTCCTCCCCGCCTCCTCCCCTCCTCTCCTCTCCTCCCCTCCTCACCTCCTCTTCCTCCTCCTCCTCCTCCTCACTCCCCCCTTCCTCCTCCTCCCTCTCTCCTCCCCCTCTTCCCCTCCCCCCCCCTCCTCCTTCTCCCCCTCTCCCCTCCTCCGCCTCCCTCCCCTCCTCCTCCCTCTCCCCTCCTCTCCTCCTCCTCCTCTCCTCCCCCTCCTCCCCCCCTCCTCCTCCCGCCTCCTCCTCCTCCCTCCTCCCCGCTTCCTCCTCCTCCTCTTCCCCTCCTCCTCTTCTCCCCTCCTCCTTCCCTCCTCCGCCTCTTCCTCCCCTCCCCCCCTCCCCTCTCCTCCCCCCTCCTCCCTCCTCTCCTCCTCCCCTCCTCCTCCACCCTTTCCCCCCCCCCTCCTCACCCCTCTTCCTCCTCCCTCTCCCCCCCTCCTACCCCCCTCTTTCTCCTCCTCCTCTCCGCTTCTCTTCTTCTTCCTCCTCCCCCCTCCTCTTCCTCCCTCCTCCCTCCCCTCTTCTCCTCCTTCCTCCACTTCTCTCCTCCTCCTCTTCCCCTCCTCCCCTCCTCCCCTCCTCCCCCCTCCCTCCTTCCCCCTCTCCCCTCCCACCTCCTTTCCTCCTCCTCCTCCTCTCCTCCTCTTTCTCCCCTCCTCCTCCTCCTCTTTCTCTCCTCCCTCCTTCTCCGCCTCCTCTCCCCTCCCCCCTCCTCCCCCTCCTCCCTCCCCCCCCCCCTCCTCTCCTCCTCCTCTCCCCTCCCCCCCCCACTCCCTCCTCCCCCCCCTCCTCCTCCCCTCCCTCCCTCCCCTCCTCCTCTTTCCTCTCCCTCTTCTCCTCCTCTTTCCCTCCTCGCTCCCCCTCTTACTCCCCCCCCTCCTCCCCTCCCCTCCCCCTCTCCTCCCTCCCCCTCTCGCCCCCCCCCACCCCCCTCCTCCTCCTCCCTCCTCCTATCCTCCTCCCTCCTCCTCCTCCCCTCTTCATCCCTCGCCTCCTCCCTCTCTCCCCTCCTCTCCTCGTCTTCCTCCTCCCCTCCCATCCTCCTCCCTCCACCTCTATCCTCCTCTTCCTCTCCTCCCTCCTCGCCTCCCCCTCCTCCCCCCCTCCCCCCCCTCCCCTCCCCCTCCTCCCTTCCCCACTCCTCCTCCCCCTCCTCCCCTTCCTCCTCCCGCTTCCTCCCCCCCTTCCTCCCCCCTCCTCCCCTCCCCCTTTCGACCCCTCT
>NC_134788.1:29909284-29914284 GCF_046742065.1 Oratosquilla oratoria
TCTCTTCTTCCTCCTCCTCTCGCTTCTCCTCCTCTCTCGCCTTCTTCGCTTCCTCCTCCTTCTCCTCCTCTCTCTTCTTCTCCGTTTCCTCCTCTTCCTCTCTCTTCTTCTCTCCCTCTTCTTCCTCTTCTCTCCTTTTCTCCTCCTCTCTATTTTCCTCCTTATCTCTCTTCTTCTCTCCTTTCTCCTCCTCCTCCTCCTCCTCCTCCTCCTCCTCTTCTCTTCTTCTCCGCTTCCTCGTCATCCTCTCTCTTCTTCCTCCTCTCTTCTTCCCTTTTCTTCTTCTCCTCCTCTTCTCTCTTCTTCCGACTCTTTTTCACCTCTTCTTCCTCCTCCCCCTCCTCCTCCTCCTCTTTTTTTTTCCTCTTACTCCCTCTTTCTCTCCATCTTTTTTCTACCTCCTCCTCCTCCTCCTCCTCTCTCTCTTCCTCCTTTTCCTCCTGCTCCTCCCTTTTCTCCTCTTCCTCCTCCTCCTCTTCTTTATTTTTCCTCTCGTCTACCTTCTCCTCCTATTAATTTTTCTTCCTCCTCCTCTTCCTCGCATTAGTAATTCTGACAATTATCAGACGGAGAAGTGGAGGAGTAGGAGGAGGAGGAGAAAGAAGAAGGGCAGGGGAAGAGGAGTGGGGAGAAGGAGGAGGAGGAGAAGGAGGAGGAGGAGAAGGAAGAAGGGCAGGGGAAAGAGGACTGGGGATGAGGAAGAGGAAGAGGAGAAGGCGGAAGAGGAAGAAGGGCAGGGGGAAGAGGAGTGAAGAGGAAGAGGAGGAGGGAGAAGGAAGAAGAGGAGGAAGAAAACTGGTTTGAATATTTGTTTCACAAAGCTGAAAGAGAGAAAAGAGAGAGAGAGAGAAGGTGAAAAACTTTCCATTAATTACGCGAGAGAGATTAAGAGGAGGAGGAGGAGGAAGAGGAGGAGGAGGAGGAGGAGGAGGAGGAGGAGGAGGAGGAGGAGAAGATGGATCGACGAGATTAACTTCTTTTCCTCCCTTTTGAACTGTTGTTTGATGACGTTATACATCGGTGACATCACAATCTTAATTGTGACGTCACAAGTGATGACGTCATAAACAAGGTTTTATATATGGATGAAAAAACGCAAATAAATAAATAAATAAATGAATAAACAAATAAGTAAACAGATGAATATATAAATGAATAATAGATAGATAAATAAATATATAAATAAATAAATAAATAAATAAATAAACGCGACATTAAAAATAGACCGACACGCTACGCGTGAAATTATAAACCCTTTCAATTTTTTTGCGCGGTAATAATTCGCTCAACAGAAATTCACGATTAACGGCTTTCCCAGCGCCCCTTCGGCCTAGAGTTCCCTGTGCTGGGAGTTCGTCATCTCCACCTTGGGGAGGGAGGTCCCGAATCGGTTGGGGCGCGCCCGACCCAATGACTATGAAATCGCTTCGGGGGCAGAGGCCGCCGCCGACAACTGAATCTTTGATGGCACAGGTCGCTCTCTCTCTCTCTCTCTCTCTCTCTCTCTCTCTCTCTCTCTCTCTCTCTCTCTCTCCCTCTCCCTCCCTCTCTGCCTTATTATCTCCCTAAATCCCGCCCCCAAAGCGTGGTCGGTCCCTCCCTTGAAAGAAGGGACCCGAAGAAGGGGACCGCGACCCCCTTCTAGAACGGGTGCGGCCTCGAGACTGTTCAGAGAAAACGTCTCTTGTTGTTGTCGGTTGCCATGGCAACCGCATCGTCGTCGTCGTCGTCGTTGTCGCCGTCATGTGTGTCCTTCTTGCACGCAAACACCTCATTATTCATTTTCTTTGTTAAATTCCTTTTTACGTAAAATGCATAGACAGGGCACCACGAGCACAAGTATGATTATAAGCTATGTGTGTGTGTGTGTGTGTGTGTGTGTGTGTGTGTGTGTGTGTGTGTGTATGTGTGTGTGTGTGTGTGTGTGTGTGTGTGTGTGTGTGTGTGTGTGTGTGTGTGTCTGTGTCTGTGTACGCGTGTTTGTGTGTGTGTGTGTGTGTGTGTGTGTGTGTGTGTGTGTGTGTGTGTGTATGTGTGTGCGCGTATGATTCTAGTATCGTTTGTTGAGAGAGGAGGAGGAGGAGGAGGCCAGTCTCGCTTGGACAGATAAGCCAACCTCCTCCTCCTCCTGCTTCTCCTCCTCTTCCTCCTCCTCCTCCTCCTCCTCCTCCTCCTCGTCCTGTCTCCCCAACCGAGTTCGGTTTATCGAATAACGACACTTGTGTCATGAATCCGCTTAATCGAATGGTCAGTATCATTATAGTGACGTCATTTCTGCGTTAGTGTGTGTGTGTGTGTGTGTGTGTGTGTGTGTGTGTGTGTGTGTGTGTGTGTGTGTGTGAGAGAGAGAGAGAGAGAGAGAGAGAGAGACGTCCAAGCTGCTGGAAAATTGAGCCGAGATAACAGAAGCCGACATGACGTCATAACGCCCGTCCTACAAAAATAAATAAATAAATAGATAAATAAATGAATAAATATATAAAGAAATAAATGAAATAAAATGAATAAATAAATAAATACGAGCATCAAAACTCCAGAGCAATCTTTATATTTCCATCGACGTATGGGAATTAAAATAAGAAAAAGAAGAAAAGCTTGATAAAGGCTTATGAATATTCTTATCCGTAAAAAACAAGAAAAAGAAAATAAAAGAAAAAATTTAGTTATTTCTATGAAATGATATCCAACGACGTCGAGATGACGTCACGAAGGTCGTAACGGTCGAATATTTGAATCTGTTATTTCTCAGAAAGTAGTTACGTTATTTTCATTCGTTTTATACAAACACGTTTGATTTTTTTCTTTTTGATTGAGGGTAGCCTTTCCCGTACACAAATAATAATTAAATGATAATAACAGGAATTTTTGTTACTTAAAAATAGATAAATTTAAGGAAATTAAAATAATACATAAATAAATTATTTCGACAATTAGAAATATAAATAGATGATAATAATTTCAGGTCAATTTTACGTTAGTGCGACCTGTTTAGTGTTAGTGAGAGTAATTTGGTGGTAGCTAGTTTTATTGTTAGTGCATTGTTACTGTAATTTCCACTAATGTTTATATTTACGAACTATAAATGACATAAAATACAAATTATATATACGGAATACTCACTCCAAAAATATTAAGATATTTTGGAATAAAAAACACTCAAAATATTGCAATTATTTCTTTAAAAATGATTAAAGCCCGTCACAGATAATTAGATTAATCAATTAAAATTTAATCAAAGCATTCATTAAATGATTATAATATGACAAATTCTAATTCAACTCCAAAGACAATGTCTCTGAAGACAATCTCTCCTAAGTCGTCTTCGTAGTCGTCTTAGTCAACAACTTTGTCGACCAAGACAACTGTAGACAAAGAAACTTGCTCGAAGCATCAAGACGAAATTGATATTATAATCTGGCTTTATTTAAGTGTCATTCATTATATCATATCTCCTTTACTTATTGATCTAGTTGATCATTAATTATTTTTGTATTTTACCGACTGGGTAAGCTTCGTGTAGGTCGGAATCAGTTGTCCAAATTTCTTGACAAAATTAACAATTTAATCGACATATTTACCATGACAATTTATCATATATAATTATCGCTCGTAGAACATATTTTTCGTGAGGTCTTGGCATAATAAGATTACAAAATGAAAGCTAAATGTACTAACACAAACCCACGCAACGTAACCCTTTGCGCGTTATGAACTGTTATATTTCGTATCTATCACTTTATGAAATTATATTTCACCTGTTTTATACATAAGAAATATGTTTGGATAAATTGCAAAACGAAAACTAAATAGATTAACACAAACCCACGCAAAGTAACCTTACGCTCGTTATGACGTCATGTCGCTATCGCAGTACAAATATGTCATAAACTTTATATTTCGTGTTTATCACTTTATGCAATTATATTTCACGTTTTTTATATAAAAGAAATATTTATGAAAATATTACGAAATGAAAACTAGATAAACACAAACCCACACAAAGTAACCTTTCGTACGTTATGACGCCATGTCGCTTTCCTAATATAAAAATCTCATAACTGCTATATATCGTGTTTATCACTTTATGAAATTATATTTCACGTTTTCATATCAAAGAGATATATTTGAATAAATTAAATAAAAACTAAATAGATTAACCCACACCCACGCAAAGTAACCTCTCGCTCGTTATGACGGTATGTCGCATTCGCAGTACAAAAATCTAATAAAATGTTATATTTCATGTTTATCACTTTATGAAATTATATTTCACGTTTTTATATAAAAGAAATATATTTGAATAAACTACAAAATTAAAACTTAATAGATTAACACAAACCTGCGTAAGGTAACCTTTCGCTCGTTATGACGTCATGTCGCTCTCGCAGTACAAAAATCTTATAAATTGTTATACATCGTGTTTATCACTTCATAAAATTATATATCACGTTTTTATATAAAAGAAATATATATGAATGTATTACAAAATGAAAACTAAATAGATTAATCCAAACCCACGCAAAGTAACCTTTCGCTCGTTATGACGTCATGTCGCTCTCGAAGTCTAAAAATCTCATAAACTGTGTTATATTTCGTGTTTATTACTTGATGAAATTATATTTCACGTTTTTTATATACAAGAAGTATATTTCAATAAATAACAAAATGAAAACTAAATAGATTAACACAAACCCACGCAAAGTAAACTTTCACGCGTTATGACGTCATGTCGCTCACGCAGTACAAAAGTCTCATTTACTGTTATATTTTGTGTTTATCACTTTATGAAATTATATTTCACGTTTTTATATAAGATAAATCTATTTGCATATATTACAAAATGAAAACTAAATAGAATAACACAAACCCACGCAAAGTAACATCTCACGCGTTATGACTTCATGTCGCTCTTGTAGTACAAAAATCTCATAAACTGTTGTATTTGATGTTTATCACTTTATGAAAATATATATTTCACGCTTTTATATAGAATATATATA
>NC_134788.1:29921784-29931784 GCF_046742065.1 Oratosquilla oratoria
CCCTTCTCTTCCTCCTCCTCCTCCTCACCCCTCATTTCCTCCTTCTCCTCCCTACCTACCTCCTCCCATCTCCCTCCTTCCTCTATCTCCCTCCTTCCTTCCCCCATCTCCCTCCTCCTCCTCCTCCTCCTCCTCCCCCCCTCCCCTCATTCCTCACCCCGCCCCTAGTCTTCCTCCTTCCCTCACTCTCGCTTGCTTTGGTGTTTGAATGAATCTTAAAGCTTCGAACTGAATTACAAATTTTTATCTATTTATCTATCTAGCGCCAGGCGATTGTCTTTAGCTTGTATCATAATCCTGTTTCTTTAAAGATACATCTCTGATTCAGTAAATTTGCTAATCGGTAGCAGCAGTGACATACTTCACTAAGTAGGAGCGTTTCTCAACCAGCCAGGGTTCCCCGGAACCCTAATTAGGTTCCGCAAAAGGTCCCTAAGGGTTCCGCGAGACTCACAAGTGAGATAAGCTAATGCACGTTTGATGTTTTATTTAATTTCATATACGTAATAAAATGAAACACACACGACATATTCTTGGTTATTGTAATAATGCAATATAGACATCATCCTGTCTAACCTATTATTACGATGGAAATTAAATGAGAAAGATATGGTATATATGTATATTTATATATATATATATATATATACATATATATATATATACATCATATATACATATATATATATACATATATATGTGTATATATATATATGTATATATATATATATACATATATATATAAATATATATATGTATATATATATATATATATATATATATATATATATATATATATATTTTTTTTTTTTTTTTTTTTTTTTTGCGCAGGGGTTCAGAAGACAGCTCATTATTTCAAAGACTGGATGACCAATGGCGAATATTTCCACTGGAGTGTAACAACTCAGCCTTGAATACAGAGGCTTTGGGCTGCATTATTAAAAGATAAACCAAACTCAACAGACCTTTCACAGTTTGCACTCTCCGTTCTTAGTGTACGTACCCCACTCGAATGCACTCGAATGTGAGAGAGAGTTTCTAGTCAAATGAACCTTTGCAAAACTAAGGCAAGAAATAGATTGAAGACAGCAATTACTACAAATGAGGCACTGCTAGCAACAGAATGTATGACGTCTACTGGATCATGCTGTCAAAAAAATTTAACCCATCAAATGATATGTATTCTCTCTTGGCAGCCAAGGAACTATACAGTAACACCTCACATTTTGACTCTGAGTAATGTTATAAGCAATAAGGTATGTCGTATGTCTTGAATATGAACAGTTATTTTTAATTACATACAAATATGAAAGTTTTTCTTTAAAAATGTTTCATTTCATTACTGACTATAAGGCCTATTATATGTGATTTGCTATTGAGGTATGGTACGTGTTGAATATGATTATTTCCAAGGAAACACTACTTTGTGAAAGATCATTTATTTGAATTTCTCAATATTGATCAAATTTAGATATGATGCATAAAGTGTACATTTTATTTATCTCAAAGGGTAGATATTAGATCTCAAAATGCACGATAACTTATACGATATTTCTTTAATAACTACCATAATTTAGCCATGAAAACAATAGATTTGAGGTCCCTGTAGGATAAATTTGTGTTCAGAATCTGGCAACCCTTGCACTAGCCTTCCGGTCTCGACAATCAGTCGTCGTACAGACCCGTAAGGGAGCAAGCACAGTGCGTCGTCGTGTTGAACTGCCTGCCGCAGGAGACCTTTGCAAGCTTTTCGTGAACCTTCCTTCATTTCTGCGTCGTCTCACGGGTATATAAGTGAGCTGCCAAGAATTAATAAAGTCAGTAGTGGTGGTGGCGGCTGTAGCAGGAATAACAAGGGACCTTGTGGTCAGGTGGTCAAGTGGGACAGAGAAAAAGAAAGAAAGAAAGAGGAGGAAGAGAAACAAAGTCAAAAGATGGACGACGGATGTTGTTCCGGACGTTCTACCAGTGACGAACGAACGAACGAACGAATACGTTCTCGCAGCGAGCACGGACACTACCGCTCCTCCTCCTCCTCCTCCTCCTCCTCCTCCTCCCTCCTTCTCTTCTCTCCCTCCTTCACCTACCCCGCTCCCTCCTTTCTCTATCTCCCTCCTTCCTCTCCCCCTCCTCCTCCTTCCCCCTTTCTTCCTCCCCCTCCCCTTCCTTCCTTCCTTCCTTCCTTCCTCCCCTTCTCCTCCTCCTCCCTCCCTCCTTCCCCTCCTTCCTTCCTTCCTCTTCTCTCTCTCCCTTTCTCTTCCTCCCCCTCCCAATCTTTCCCTCCTCCCTCTCCCCTTTTCCTCCTCCACTTTCCCTCTTTCCTCTCCTCCTCCCCCTCCTTCCTCTCCCCCTTTTTTCTCTCCCCTTCTCCTCCTCCCTTCCTCTCCCTTTCTCCTCCTCCTCACCCCTCTTTCCCTCCTTCCACTCCCCTTCCTCTCCTCCTCCCCCTCCCCCTCTTTACTCCTTCCTTTCCCTTTCTCCTCCTCCTCACCCCTCTTTCCCTCCTTCCTCTCCTCCTACTCCCTCCTTCCTCTCCTCCTCCCCCTCCCCCTCTTTCCTCCTTCCCCTCCCTTTCTCCTCTTCCTCACCCCTCTTTCCCTCCTTCCCCTCCCCTTCCTCTCCCCTTCCTCTCCCCCTCCACCTCTTTCCACCTTCCTCCCCCTATCTCCTCCTCCTCACCCCCTCTTTCCCTCCTTCCTCTCCCCTTCTTCTCCTCCTCCCTTCCTCTCCTCCTTCCTCTCCCTTTCTCCTCATCCTCACCCCTATTTCCCTCCTTCCACTCCCCTTCCTCTCCTCCTCCCCTCCCCCTCTTTCCTCCTTCCTCTCCCTTTCTCCTCCTCCTCACCCCCCTCTTCCCCTCCTTCGTCTCCAATTCTCCTCCTCCTCCCTTTCTCGTCTTCCCTTCCTCTCCCCTTCTTCTTCTCCCCCTCCTTCCTCTCCCCTTCTCCGTCTCCTCCCCCTCTTTCCCTCCTCCTCCTCCCCCTAATTCCCTCCTTCCTATCCCCTCCTCCTCTTCCCCTCCTTCCTCTCCCCTTCTCCTCCCCCTCCTTCCTCTCCCCCTCCTTCCTCTCCCTCCTTCATCTCCCCTCCTCCTCCTGCTCCCCCTATTTCCCTCCTTCCTCTCCCCTTCTTCCCCCTCTTCCCTCTCCCTCCTTCCTCTCCCCTTCTCCTCCTCCTCCTCCCTCTCTTTCCTCTCCCTCCTTCCTCTCCCCTTCTCCTCCTCCTCCTCCTCCCTCTATTTCCCTCCTTCATCTCCCCTTCTCCTCCCCCTCTTTCCTCTCCCTCCTTCTTCTCCCCTCCTCCTCGTCCTCCCCCTATCTCCCTCCTTCCTCTTCCCTTCTCCTCCTCCCCTTCCTTCCTCTCCCTTCTCCTCTCCCTCCTTCCTCTCCCCCTCCTTCCTCTCCCCTTCTCCTCCCCCTCCTTCCTCTCCCCTTCTCCTCCCCCTCCTTCCTCTCCCCTCCTCCTTCCCTATTTCCCTCCTTCCTCTCCTCTTCTCCTCCCCATCCTTCCTTTCCCCTCCTCCTCCCCCTCTTTCCTCTCCCTCTTTCCTCTCCCTCCTTCCTCTCCCCTCCTTCCTCTCCCCTTCTCCCCGTCCTTCCTCTCCCCTCCTCCTCCACCTCCTCCCTCCCTATCTCCCTCCTTCCTCTCCCCTTCTCCTCCTCCTCCTCCCTCTATTTCCCTCCTTCCTCTCCCCTTCTCCTCCCCACCTTCCTCTCCCCTTCTCCTCTCCCTCCTTCCTCTCCCCTTCTTCTCCTCCTCTTCCCCTCCTCCACCTCTTCCTCTCCCTCCCTCTCTTCCTCTTCCTCCTCCTCCTCTCTCTTCTCTTCTTCCTCCTCCTCTCGCTTCTCCTCCTCTCTCGCCTTCTTCGCTTCCTCCTCCTTCTCCTCCTCTCTCTTCTTCTCCGTTTCCTCCTCTTCCTCTCTCTTCTTCTCTCCCTCTTCTTCCTCTTCTCTCCTTTTCTCCTCCTCTCTATTTTCCTCCTTATCTCTCTTCTTCTCTCCTTTCTCCTCCTCCTCCTCCTCTCTCTTTTTCTTGTCTCCTCTCCTGGTCCTCTCTCTTCTTATTTTCCTCCTCCTCCTCCTCCTCCTCCTCCTCCTCTTCTCTTCTCCGTTTCCTCGTCATCCTCTCTCTTCTTCCTCCTCTCTTCTTCCTTTTTCTTCTTCTCCTCCTCTTCTCTCTTCTTCCGATTCTTCTTCACCTCTTCTTCCTCCTCCTCCTCCTCCTCTCTTTTTTCCTTTTACTCCCGCTTTCTCTCTATCTTCTTTCCTCCTCCTCCTCCTCCTCCTCCTCCTCTCTATTCCTCCTTTTCCTCCTGCTCCTCCCTTTTCTCCTCCTCCTTCTCCTCCTCTTCTTTATTTTTCCTCTCGTCTACCTTCTCCTCCTATTAATTTTTCTTCCTCCTTCTCTTCCTCGTATTAGTAATTCGGACAATCACCAGACGGAGAAGTGGAGGAGGAGGAGGAGGAGAAAGAAGAAAGGCAGGGGGAAGAGGAGTGGGGAGGAGGAGGAAGAGGAGAAGGAAGAGGAGGAGGAAGAAGAAGGGCAGGGGAAAGAGGACTGGGGATGAGGAAGAGGAAGAGGAGAAGGAGGAAGAGGAAGAAGGGCAGGGGGAAGAGGAGTGAAGAGGAAGAGGAGGAAGGAGAAGGAAGAGGAGGAAGAAATCTGGTTTGAATATTTGTTTCACAAAGCTGAAAGAGAGAAGAGAGAGAGAAAGAGAGAGAGAGAGAGAGGGTGAAAAAACTTTCCATTAATTACGCGAGAGAGATTAAGAGGAGGAGGAGGAAGAAGAAGAGGAGGAGGAGGAGGAAGAGGAGAAGGAGGAGGAGGATCAACGAGATTAATTTATTTTCCTCCCTTTTGAACTGTTGCTTCATGACGTCATACATCGGTGACGTCACAATATTAATTGTGACGTCACAAGTAATGACGTCATAGACCAGGCTTTATATTTGGATAAAAAAAACGCACATTAATAAATAAACAAATAAACAAATAAGTAAATAGATGAATATATAAATAAATAAATAACAAATAGATAAATAAATAGATGAATAAACGCGACATTAAAAATAGACCGACACGCTACGCGTGAAATTATAAACCCTTTCAATCTTTTTGCGCGGTAATAATTCGCTCAACAGAAATTCACGATTAACGGCTTTCCCAGCGCCCCTTCGGCCTAGAGTTCCCTGTGCTGGCAGTTCGCCATCCCCATCTTGGGGAGGGAGGTCCCGAGTCGGTTGGGGCGCGCCCGACCCAATGACTATGAAATCGCTTCGGGGGCAGAGGCCGCCGCCGACAACTGAATCTTTGATGGCACAGGTCGCTCTCTCTCTCTCTCTCTCTCTCTCTCTCTCTCTCTCTCTCTCTCTCTCTCTCTCTCTCTCTCTCTCTCCCTCCCCCTCTTTCTCCCTCCCCCCCTCTCTCTCTCTCTCTCTCTCTCTCTCTCTCTCTCTCTCTCTCTCTCTCTCTCTCTCTCTCTCTCTCTCTCTCTCTCTCTGCCTTATTATCTCCCTAGATCCCGTCCCCAAAGAAGCGTGGTCGGTCCCTCCCTTGAAAGAAGGGACCCGAAGAAGGGGACCGCGACCCCCATCTAGAACGGGTGCGGCCTCGAGACTGTTCAGAGAAAACGTCTCTTCTTGTTGTTGTCGGTTGCCGCGTCGTCGTCGTCATCGTCTTGTGTGTCCATCTTACACGCAAACGCCTCATCATTTATTTTCTTTTTTAAATTCTGTTTTACGTAAAATGCATAGACGGAGCACCACAAGCACAAGTACGAGTATAAGCTATGTGTGTGTGTGTGTGTGTGTGTGTGTGTGTGTGTGTGTGTGTGTGTGTGTGTGTGTGTGTGCGTATGATTCTAGTATCGTTTGTTGAGAGAGGAGGAGGCCAGTCTCGCTTGGACAGATAAGCCAACTTCCTCCTCTTGTTCGTCGTCGTCGTCGTCCTCCTCCTCCTCCTCCTCCTCCTCCTCCTCCTCCTCTCCCCAACCGAGTTCGGTTTATCGAATAACGACACTTGTGTCATGAACCCGCTTAATCGAATGGTCAGTATCATTACAGTGACGTCATTTCTGCGTTAGTGTGTGTGTGGGTGTGTGTGTGTGGGTGAGTGTGTGTGTGTGAGTGTGTGTGTGTGTGTGTGTGTGTGTGTGTGTGTGTGTGCGTGTGTGTGTGCGTGTGTGTGTGTGTGAGAGAGAGAGAGAGAGAGACGTCCAAGCGGCTGAAAAATTGAGCCGAGATAACAGAAGCCGACATGACGTCATAACGTTCGTCTTACGAAGAAAATAATAATAAATACGAGCATCAAAACTCCAAAGCACTTTTTATATTTTCATCGACGCATGGGAATTAAAATAAGAAAGAGAAGAAAAGATTGATAAAGGCTTATGAATATTCTTTTAATTTGGTCTTGTGCGTTAAAAAAATAAATAAATAAAAGAAAAAATTTAGTTATTTCTATGAAATGATAATCCACGAAGTCGACATGACGTTACGAGGGTCGTAACGGTCGAATATTTGAATCTGTCATTTCGCAGAAAATAGTAACGTTATTTTCATTCGTTTTATACAAATACGTTTGTTTTTTTCTTTTTTGATTGAGGGTAGCCTTTCCCGTACACAAATGATAATTAACTGATAATAACAGAATTTTTTGTTACTTAAAGATAGATAGATATAAGGAAATCAAAACAATACACAGATAAATTATTTCGATAACTGGAAATATAAATAAATGATAATTTCAGGTCAATTTTACGATAGTGTGACCTGTTTAGTGTTAGTGATAGTAAATTAGTGGTAGCTAGTTTTATTGTTAGTGCATTGTTACTGTAATTTCCACTGATGTTTATATTTACGAACTATAAATGACATAAAGAACAAATTATATATACGCAATACTCGCTCCAAGAATATTAAGATATTTTGGAATAAAAGATACTCAAAATATTGCAATTATTTCTTTAAAGAAAATGAAAGTATTCATTTAGATGATTATAAAATGAAAAATTCTAATTCAACTCCAAAGACAATATCACCGAAGACAATCTCTCCTAAGTCGTCTTCGTAGTCGTCTTAGTCAACAACTTCGTCGACCAAATCAACTGTAGACAAAGAAACTTGCTCGAAGCATCAAGACGAAAATGTTATTATAATCTGGCTTTATTTAAGTGTCATTAATTATATCATATCTCCTTTACTTATTTATCTAGTTGATCATTAATTATTTCTGTATTCTACCGACTGGATAAGCTTCGTGTAAGTCGGAATCAGTTGTCCAAATTTCTTTTCAAAATTAACAATTCAAATCGACATATTTACCATGACTATTTATCATGTATAATTATCGCTCGTAGAACAATTTTTTCGTGAGGTACTAGCACAATAAGATTACAAAATGAAAGCTAAATGTACTAACACAAACCCACGCAACGTACCCCTTTGCGCGTTAGGACGTCATGTCGCTCTCGCGTTACATAAATCTTATAAACTGTTATATTTCGTATTTATCACTTTATGAAATTATATTTCACGTGTTTTATATATAAGAAATATATTTGGATAAATTACAAAATGAAAACTAAATAGATTAACTCAGACCCACGCAAAGTAACCTTACGCTCGTTATGACGTCATGTCGCTATTGCAGTACAAAAATGTCATAAATTTTATATTTCAAGTTTATCACTTTATGAAATTATATTTCACGTTTTTTAGAAATGAAATATATATGAAAATATTACGAAATGAAAACTGGATTAACACAAACCCACGCAAAGTAACCTTTCGCACGTTATGACGTCATGTCGATCTCGCAGTACAAGATCTTATGAATTGTTATGTTTTGTGTTTATCACTTTATGAAATTATATATCTCGTTTGTTTATATAAAAGAAATGTATTTGAATAAACTACAAAATAAAAACTAAATAGATTAACACAAACCCACGCAAAGTAAACTTTCGCTCGTTATGACGTCATATTGCTCTCGCAGTACAAAAATCTTATAAATTGTTATATATCGTGCTTATCACTTCATGAAGTTGTATTTCACGTTCTTTATATAAAGGAAATACGTATGAATAAATTACAAAATGAAATCTAAATAGATTGACACAAACCCACGCAAAGTAACCTTTTGCTCGTTATGACGTCATGTCTCTCTCGAAGTCCAAAAATCTCATAAACTGTGTTATATTTCGTGTTTATTACTTGATGAAATTATATTTCACGTTTTTTATATAAAAGAAGTATATTTCAATAAATTACAAAATGAAAGCTAAATAGATTAACACAAACCCAAGCAAAGTAACCTTTCACGCGTTATGATGTCAGGTCGCTCTCGCGGTACAAAAATCTCATTAACTGTTCTATTTTGTGTTTATCACTTTATGAAATTATATTTCACGTTTTTTATGTAAAAGAAATATGTTTCCATAAATCACAAAATGAAAAATAAATAGATTAATACAAACCCACGCAAAGTAACCTTTCACGCGTTATGACGTCATGTCGCTCTCGCAGTACAAAAACTTTATAAACTGTTATATTTGGTGTTTATCACTTTGAGAAAATATATATTTCACGTTTTTACATAAAATATATATATTTGAATAAATTACAAAATGAAAACTAAATAGATTAACACAAACCCACGCAAAGTAACCTTTCGTTCGTTATGACGTCATGTCGCTGTCGCATTACAAAAATCTCATAAACTGTTATATTTCGTGTTTATTACTTTATGAAGTTGTATTTCACGTTTTTTATAAGAAATAGATATATTTGAATATATTAGAAAACGAAAACTAAACAGATTAACACAAGCCCACGCAAAGTAACCTTTCGCGCGTTATGACGTCATGTCGCTCTTGCAGTACAAAAACTTTATAACTTATGTTTTGTGTTTATCACTTTATGAAATTTTATATCACGTTTTCATATACATGGAATATATTCGAATAAAGTACAAAATGAAAGCTAAATAGATTAACACAAACCCACGCAAAGTAACCTTTCTCTCGTTATGACGTCATGTCGCTCTCGCATTACAAAAATCTCATAAACTGTTATATTTCGTGTTTATCACTTTATGAAATTATTTTTCATGTTTTATGTATAAGATAGATGTATTTGAATGAATTACAAAATGAAAACTAAATAGATTGACACAAACCCACGCAAAGTAACTTTGCGCGCGTTATGACGTCATGCCACTCACGCAGTACAAAAATCTCATAAATTGTTACATCTCGTGTTTATCACTTTATGAACGTATATTTCACGTTTTTTTATAATAGAAACGTATTTGAATAAATTTGTTATTACGAATATATATATATATATATATATATATATATATATATATATATATATATATATATATATTTATGTTATTAGAAAAGATAGATGTTTTAGGTTTGACATTTTTAGGAAACCAACCAATGTTTTGTCATATGTTCATTTCTATTCTACACATCATATTAATACTAAGGTTTCTGTTTTTTCATCGTTGTTTTTAAGAGCTTATAGAATTTGTGGTCCAGAATTTTTAGACCAAGAAATAAGAAAAATATATAACATTGCATCGGGTTTGAAATATCCAAAATATGATATAGATAAAGCACAACATAGGGCCAGGAAGTCTTATTTCAATACAACCCAAAAAGAAACTTTTTGTAAGAAAAATCTTTTAGTAATTCTCTTTCATGATATTCTTGTAAGACTTCCTCGCATCCTTAAGGAGTTTAATATTAATGTTATTTTCAAAAACAGTACCATCAAAGAACTCCTTATTCAAAATTCCCCTTGTAATAATGTAGGATGTGTTTTTATAGTATTCCCTGTAAAAACTGTAGTTCCTGTTATATTGGCCAAACAGAATTAGATATTAGGATGAAACAACACAGAAACAAATACTTTATCTTGGTGTTCCGAGTAATAATGGATATAAGAAAACACATTCGTCGGTTTTCTATGAATACTAAATTTAAAATCAA
>NC_134788.1:29936784-29939284 GCF_046742065.1 Oratosquilla oratoria
GCAAATTGGACATTGAAAGAATGTATAGATGAACTAATGGACAAAATACACAAGATGACTGATTTCTCACTCAAAGAAGGAAAAGTACCACAAGATTGGGAAAATGCAAATATTGTACCAATATATAAAGGAGGGGACAAAGAAAATCCAACCAACTATAGACCAGTCTCCCTTACAAGTACAGTAGCAAAAAATATGCAAAAAAATAATCAAAAGTAAATGGATTAAACATTTGGAGGAGAACAAAATAATACATCCAAAACCAATTGGATTTAGTCATGGAAGATCATGTGCCACAAACTTAATGTGCTTAGAGATGAGAACTCAAATTGGGAAGAAATGATATGTGGACTCCCACAAGGCTCTGTATTGGCTCCAATAATGTTTGCCATAAATGACATTAAGGATGAAGGTGTGGAGTGTTATATGAACTTTTTTTTTCAAATAATGCAAAACTACTAAAGAGAGTAAGTACAGAGGAAGATTACAATTCACTACAAGAAGACCTGGATAAAGTCTGGAAATGGAGTCAGAAGTGTGGGGGGAATTCCAACATCAAGAAATGTAGTATAATTGTATTTGGAAAAAGCAAAACTAGAATATTGGGACAATATAAAATTGGTACAAAGGAAGTTAAAAAAGTCAACTCGGAAAGGGACCTAGGAGTAACCAGCCTATTAAGTTGGACTAGTAATTGGTTGAACAATTGGAAACAGAGTTGTTAAAAAAAAAAAAAAAAAAAAAAATTCTGGGTGGAAATTTTTTATGAGTGGCGTTCCACGGGGTTCCGTTCTTGGGCCACTTCTATTTATACTATATATAAATTATGTAGACCACGGACTAAGATTTATTGTTTCCAAATTTGCTGATGGTACAAAACTGTGCGGAATGGCAAATGATCATTTAAACCAATTAGATATTCAAGAAGATTTAGATAAATTACAGCAATGGTCTGAGAAGGGGCTACTGAAATTGAACACAAGTAAATACAAGGTAATGCACATAGGTAGAAATAACAGTAAGTACGATTACAAGTTATTTGGAAATTCGTTAACAAAAGTGGATAGTGAAAAGGATCTTGCCGTAATTATCAGTAACAATCTCAAATCATCTAAGCAGTGTATTTCAGCCTCTGAGAAAGCAAATAAGATTCCAGGACTGATTGCGCGATTTTTTTTTTTTTTTTTTCAAAAGTCCATCACTCATTAACAAGCTATATAAATCGTTAGTTCGTCCACATTTCAAATATGCTGTTTCTTTATGGTCACCGAATCTCATTAAAGACGTTGAATGATTGGAAAAAGCACAGTGGCGAGGTACAAAACTGATTCCAAATATGAAAAATAAATCATACGAAAATCGACTAAAACATATGAATCTGTTTTCCCTAGAAAAGCGTATATTCAGAGGTGATTCGATACAGGTCTTTAAGATTCTAAAGTGAATTGACAACATCAAAAGTGACAAAATTTTCACACTGAATGAGAATCCGACAAAAAACAATGGTCTCCAATTGCCTGGAAATAGATTTAATTTGGAAGTGGGTAGAAACAACTTTGCCAACCGTGTAGTTAATGAATGGAATAAACTCCTTTTAGAGGCAGTGTAATGTAGTTCAGTTCGAAGCTTTAAGAATTATGCAGATAATGATGCACCTAAGCAAGATGCTGTAATGACCATCATTTATTTTATATTATTTGTTTATTTGTTTTGATATAATTTGTCTGTTTATTATTATTTGCTTGATTCTCATTCATTATTAGTTAATGTCAATTTATTATTACTATTTACCTGTTAGTTTATTATTTAACTATATCAATGCAGTTATATATGGATTTTATTTATTTACATTATCTTAGTTTTTATCTATTCATTTATCTATTCATTTATCATTATTATAATTTTTCCGCATCCGACCTAGATATGGACCAAAAGGTCTCTCGTCGTCGACATGCTCCGCCTAATTTGCAATCCTTTGTATGCCCCCTTACAGGTTACGTACTTGAAAATGCGTATTCGCTGAAAAATACATATATAGCCTACAAGTACTCGATTTTCAGAAGAAATAAAGTCCCATTGTAAAAAATATAATGACAATCATGACTGTCTATTGTGATTGATTTGCTGGCAACACTGACATTTGACAAAGACGACAAAGCATTACATGAATATATTACAATTAGAATTTAGAGGGAACTCGTGGAGACATTGCAGTAAAACAAAACGAAATAGTTCAAAGCCAAATTCCCTGTACACTATAAGTGCATCTTGCACATATTACACGGCCATTTCCTTCGCCTTGTAGCAAATATTTGGGAAACGATAGCAAATTATGACGACACTGATTTACGTATCCTCAAATAATTCCCTTCAATTCACTCAGCATTCGATGATCACACACAAAATAAATGTAAAACGAAACTCCTGTATTCGTCATTGTTTCCTGTGCTTCATTATCATTAGTTTGGTTACTATCATCATTATCATTATAATAAGATTT
>NC_134788.1:29944284-30031784 GCF_046742065.1 Oratosquilla oratoria
GGTTTTGTTTAGGGGTGGCTTTATCTTAACTACCAAATCCCCGATGACGAAATCAATATGTTTATATAAACCCATCCTAGAGGTACACGCATGCATATATACACTCAATATCAATTTTTTTTTTTTTTACTTTTTTTCATGAATTCTTGGTGCGATGGGGGAACATGATAGGTGAAGTGTATTCAGACGTGCGTTTGGTGTATGTATGAAGCTTACGGGGGAAATGTCAGGTGTGCATAGATACGGCATTTCTGTGTATTTGCGTAGGTACATGGACAAGAAAAAATGTATATAGACAAAAAGTGAGCGTGCTTCAACAAGTACATGGATGTGTATGCCAATATGCATAGTCGTGTACGTAAGCCTAGTATATATACATGTACGTGTACATTCATATATGCATACACACACACATACACGCACACACACATACACAGTACTCTGTGGCGCGATGGTAGAGTTCCCGGCTGCCACCACGGCGGTCCGGGTTTGAATCCCGCCCAGGCCTGAAATAATTTCAGTATCACAACGCTGCGGGTCGTTACTCCAACTCTCATGGCCGAGATGTTGTGTGTGTGTGTGTGTGTGTGTGTGTGTGTGTGTGTGTGTGTGTGTGTGTGTGTGTGTGTGTGTGTGTGTGTGTGTGTGTGTGTGTGCGTATAAGGTTACAGCTCTGAGCTCTGAGCTCTCTTCCGGGAGGGTAGTAGCTGTCGATCATGAGTCCAACAGGTGATCCAAGACCGTGGTGAATATACATACACACTAAGTTGAATCAAACACACACACGCACACACATACACGCATGTACACACAGGTGCACGTACACACGGAAACAAACGCTCATGGACAGGGAGAGACACAAACAGCAATGCACATGTCCAAATATCATGTTCTCTCTCTCTCTCTCTCTCTTTCTCTCTCTCTCTCTCTCTCTCTCTCTCTCTCTCTCTCTCTCTCTCTCTCTTTCACACACACACACACACATCCGGTGGCGGATTGGTAAGGCACTGGCCTCACAAGCCGGAGAACCGGGGTTCGATTCCCCGGCCGGGCGGAGACAAGTTGGGTTTGTCTCCTTTCACGTGTAGCCCCTGTTCACCTAGCAGCGAGTAGGTACGGGACGTTAGTCAAGGAGTTGTGACCTTGCATTCCCGGTGTGTGGAGTGTGAGTGGTCTCAGACCTACCCAGAGATCTGCTAATAATGAGCTCTGAGCTCACTGCCGTAGGGTGGTGTCTGGCTGTCTCGAAAAGAGGCTGCAGCAGATCCGAGGTGAATACACAAATACACACACAAACACAAATACACATAAATATACACACAAATACACATATATACACACACACACCCAAATACACACGCACACAGGCGCACATACACACGCACGCATGCACGCACACACACACACACACACACACACACACACACACATACACAGGTACACACACACACACACAGGTAACCTACTGACCATCTACAGAATCATGAAGGGCACAGAGATACTCGATAGAGAGGACTTACTAAACTGGGACAAGAGAAGCACAAGAGGAGGAGGACATGGAAAGAAAGAAAGAAGAAAAAAAAAAAGACATAGCTACAGAAGAGATCTGAAGAAAAACGGTTTTCCACATAATAGAGTGGTGGACACACACTTGGAACAAACTGGACGAAATGACAATAACGTTGTGTGCCAAAACCATCCATGAGGTTAAGAGCAAACTAGACACCGCGAAATACAAAGGCGGGACACCACGAGCGTAGCTCCCCTTTCAGCAAAATACAACTTGGTAAATACAACTAGGTAAACACACACACACACACACACACACACACACACGTACACGAACACAATCGAACACATACGCAGACCCTCACACACACACACACACACACACACACACACACACACACACACACACACACACACAAAGGATTACAAAGGATTACAAAGGCGGAGCATGCCGACAGGAGACCTTTTGATCCATATCTAGGTCGGATGCAAAAAAAAAAAAAAAAAAAAAAAAAAAAAAAAATCATAATAATAAATAAAAACTATAATAATGCAAAAATAACAAATAAAATACATAAATAAATGCATAGGTATAGTTGAATAACAAACAAAAAGGTAAATCGTAAATGATTATAAATTGACATATAACTAATAATAAATGAAAATCAGACAGACAAATTATAACAAAACAAAAACAAATAATATAACATAAATTATAATCATTACAGCATCTTACTTAGGTATTTATCTAAATGATTCTTAAAGCTTCGAACTGAACTACATTGCACTACCTGTGCAGGAAGTTTATTCCATTCATTAACTACACGGTTGGCAAAGTTGTTTCTACCTACTTCCAAATTGAATCTATTTCCGGACAGTTTGAGACCATTGTTTCTTGTCTGATTCTCATTCAATGTGAACATTTTGTCACTTTTGATGTTGTCAATTCCCTTTAAAATCTTAAAGACCTGTATCAAGTCACCTCTGAGTCTACGCTTTTTTAGGGAAAACAGATTCATGTGCTTAAGTCGATTTTCGTATGATTTATTTTTGATATTTGGAATCAGTTTTGTGGCTCGCCGTTGTACTTTTTCCAGTCTGTCAATGTCTTTAATGAGATTCGGTGACACCCACACACACACCCACACACACACACACACACAGACACACACACACACACACACACACACACACACACACACACACACACACACATTTCTCCATTGTGGCGTAGAAAGAGAGAGAGAGAGAGAGAGAGAGAGAGAGAGAGAGAGAGAGAGAGAGAGAGAGAGAGAGAGAGAGAGAGAGAGAGAGAGAGATACATGTTACAAACATGTTACGGGCATGTTACAGACACGTTAGACACATGTCACAGACTTGTTACGGAAGAAGAGTGAAATATACGATACATACATGTTACGGACATGTTACATACACGTTACAGAAATGTTACGGCCTTTTTACACTCATGTTACAAAAGTGATACGGTGGTGTTACATGCACGTTACAGATGCGCTACACAGACGTTACAAACTTGTCACGGACATTTTACGAAGACGTTACGGTTACGTGACGGACTTGTTACGAACATGTCACAAACATGTGACGGACTTGTTATGAATATATCACAAACATGTGACGGACATGCTGCTGACATTCCAGAAACCTTTGTAGGGTCGCTTACAAAGGCTGTGTCGCTCGAAAGATTTGATTTTTTTTTTTTCTTTTCTTCTTAAAAGGGATCAGGGCTGATAAGGAATGGGGTTTAGTTAACTTAAACCAAAATATAATCTAGTTAGGTTGTAACATATATATACATATATATATATATATATATATATATGTATATATATATATATATATATATATATATATGATAATTTTTATGACATTAGCATGCAGAATTCGAACCCACCGCTATCTGGCACTCATAAGATCACCTTCACAGATTAGATTGATGTCGCTGTTACTAGCGAATTTCTCTCTCTCATATAAACCGGTATATATATAGTTACTAATCCAGTTTAGGCCGTAACTAACACAGTTAACTGTGCAATGTCAAAAGATACCCCTTCCCTAACCCCATCCATATTGCTATAAGATGACCCTGCAGTGACGTCACAGAAATGACGCCATCAACATGACGTCATTGAATGACGTCACGTGTTTGGCTCTTCCCCCCTCCCCCTTCCTCCCGCCCCCTTCTCGACCTTACATTAGGTGAAAACGATTTCGCTCGGCTCGAACCTGGTTTTTGCACAGCTGAGGACGTCGGGCGGCCATATTGTCTGGGCGCTGGCGGCCATTTTGTTGGCAATTAACACGTAATCACACCACTGACAGCGACCTTTTGTACCTTCCCTTTCCAGAGCGCGGATTGCCAAGTCATTTGTTCGGAATGCCCTCCCTTCCCCCCACACTCTCCTACTCCCTCCCTCCCTCCCACCCTCCCACCCTCCCTCCCTCTCTCACGCACTCACTCACTCACTTTATTCGCAATTATATATACGACGTTATAATTCTTTCCCTCTCTCAAAGCCGCTTACAAATATTTTTATATTAATTGTTTATATATATATATATATATATATATATTTATATATATATGTATATGTATATATATGTATATATATGTGTATATCTGTATATATATATATCTATATATATACATGTGTGTGTGTGTGTGTATATATACATATATATATATATATATATATATATATATATATATATATATATGTATGTATATATATATATATATATATATATATATATATATATATATATATATATACATGTGTATATATATATCGAATGAGTGGTTCGATCGAATCCGAAATGACGCATCGAGTGCACATTTTATTTACCTCAAGGGATAGATATTAGATCTCAAAATGTACGATATTTCTTTAATAAGGGTACCATCATTTTGTTAGGACAGCAATTATTTTGAGGTCCCTGTACAATAATACTGTGTTCAGAATTTGGCAATCCCGGCACGCAACTGAGTCACAGTTGTGACATAAGGTCTCTTCTGATTCTTTGTCTGTCTACCTGGACAATCCTGATCTTTGGACAGTTTAAGGTGCGGATCAGTGCTCCTCAGCTCGAAAGTGGACATTCGCTAAAGTCGTAAATGTAGAGGCGGCCCACATCCTGTGAGGGCAGGTTTTGCTTGGTGGAAACTTCCAGAATGTAGGCGTCTGATCTCGCAGTAGGAAGTCTTCTCAAGGACAAGGCTGAAAAAGGTGGTGATGATGATAATACTAAGAGTAATAATAGTAATAGTAATGATGATTATAGTGATAGCTATAATCATAATAATAATAATGGTAATATAATAATATTTTCTAAAGTAAGTGTGCTCTTACAAGTACGTAGCCTATCCTCAAGGACGTCTGCCTCTCTTAAATTCCAATGTCCTTGCCCCGCACGGTGCTGTCGGCACAATCACCCCTTCATCATAAAATCTCCTCCTTGCATCTTCTCCCAAATGCCTCTTTCTCATGATACTCTTTAATCCACCAAGGTATTTACTTGCTTCTCTCAATCTGAATTTTACCTCCACATCGAATGCACATATTTTGAATAGTGGACATGCATAGCTTGTTTTAGCGTAGTTTATCTATTAATTTGTTTGTTTGATTTGTTTACTCACTTGTTTTTATTTGTATTTTTAAGTTTTTGTTTGTTTATTGTGCTTTCGCACACGATCTCACACCGAATATATTTTCTGTTTTACAAACCAGCATGCTTACATACTGTGACAAAAAAAAGCCAATCTCAAATATGTTAATTCACACACACACACACACACACACACACACACACACACACACACACATATATATATATATATATATATATATATATATATATATATATATACACATATATTAGTAACGTCATGTAGTTCGTGATGATTTTGTGAAAAGAGTTGCTATTCAACATATTCTAAACTCAAATTAATTGTACTAGTTGACTTAGATTTTCTTATTTTTGTTCAGGTACAGGTTTTTAATGTATTTTATGCTATGTGTGCTGTATTCCCCTAGTTGTTCATTGGGTCCTGTCTCCTACTCTCAAAGTTGTGACACCAAGCCTCAAATTCTTGTACAATTCCAACTTGATCTATATCCTTGATTTCCAGTTATAATATTTTGATTTGTGTTCATGTATTGTTCCAGTTTGGGCTATATTGTCTTCAAAGCTATTGCAAGTTTTACTAATGCATCTATATGGAAATTTGTATTCCTTAACATGATCTGTACATATGGTCCTTCTTAGTTTGTTCCCATGAGTTCCTAAAGCCCTGCCATATTTAATCAGGAGATCCCCTCTGCCAGTGCAATCTACCCTCTTCAGTGACCTGAACACTGTGATCACGTCACCTCTTTCTCTTGCTTCGGTCTTTCAAAGTTGGCAGACCCACTGCTTTTAGTCTCTCCTCATAATTATGAGGAGAGACTGGCTGGCTGGCTGGCGACCAGTTTGGTTCCTGCTTTTTGTTTGTATCATCTTGGTCCTCTTTGTATCCTTCACTCACTCTGTGTGGGGACCATACCACCAATGGATGCATATCCCAGTCTTGGACATGTCAGGGATTTTATTTATCTATTTATTTATTTATTCATTTATTTTCCATCAACTGTTCTTCCATATAGTGAAAAGCCAGTTCAATCTTGTGCAGCAATCCGTATGTCTCTCCCACAGTTCTGCTCATAGGTTTGTCGTCAGCACTCCCAAGTATTTTTCCTCTTTTGTTTTTGTACCTGGTTCACTTCCCAAGGAATGTTTTAGAGATGGTCTTTTGCCACTGTTGCTGCCCATTTCCAGTACTTTGCATTTTTTGGTACTGGACTTCATTTCTCATTCTTGTATCCATGCAAAAAATAGTGCCTAGATGTTTTTAAAGCAGTGCAGATCTCGCCGTTGTTGTTGTTTTTTTGTTTTTTTATTCCCCTCATGCTTTTGGCGTCACCTGCAAACACGTTGGCACAGCTTGTTGTACCTTCCATCATACCATTGACATCGACAAGAAACATTATTGGAGCTCCAATCACTGAACCTAGTGGAACTCCCCTCGTTACTCCTCTCCATCTTGACATCTTATCCTTCACCACTGTCTTCCCTTCGAAAGATATTTGACCCAATGGAGTAGTTGGCCTCCCTCCTCTCAGTTCTCTGACGTGTGTTCCAATTTCACACAAGTAGACTGTGAGGTACTTTACCAAAGCCCCTCTCCAGGTCCATGTACACACAGTTCGCCCATCCCATGTGTGTGTGTGTGTGTGTGTGTGTGTGTCTATTAATGATGTAGTTGTTTGATGATGTATGTGTATACCATGGGTAATGTTTTATATATATTTATATATTTCTTTTTCTCGCCTTTTCCAGGATGAATTGCCCCAGTTGCTTTAACAAATTCGACGAGGATCGACGACCACGAGTGCTGTCGTGTGGCCATTCCTTTTGTCTCCCTTGTCTGCGGAAAGTCCACAGTTTGAACGGCGGTATAGTGTCCTGTTTCCAGTGCAGAAAGGAAGAATACCACAGAGATGTGGACAACATTCCCACCGGAGATCTCACAAAGGAGGAGGAGGAGGAGGAGGAGGAGGAGGAGGAGGAAGAGCCACATTCGGGCAATTGCCCCATCCACGGAGGACAGGCATTCTCTCTGTGGTGTGCAGAATGTCGCCAGGACATGTGTCCCGAGTGCAGGCCGTTCCACCAGGACCTGAAGCACCAGGTGCTTGAGCACTCACAGGCCAAAAGCCTCATTTTGTCCAAGTACAGCCTCGACGGACAAGGTTTCTATGAGTGTTTGGTCAGTATCGAGGCGGCCATACAAGACGTTAAGGAAATGGCTCAAAATCTAATCAGTCCTCTTAGTGAAACGCTTTCCATGGTCCAGCGTCACATCAGCGAAAATGAGGAACAAAATAAGGTCGTGGAGAGAACTTCCTCCCTCGGTGCTGTTGAAGATTTGCTCCTGCAGAAGTCACTTCGCTTGAATAGAAATCGAGTTGCTCTCCAAATGCAGGTAAATACTATTCATTAGCTCTATGTCTTTTTTAAGCATTTGCGTATTTTGATTGCTATTATGAAGTACTGTAGACGGAAAATATCGAGGAGTAAAAGAGGACTTATCACATGATAGTTTTGTTGTCTACATGGTTGAGAATCTCGGTGAGAGTAATCGAGAAGAATTGGGTGCATAACGAATGCTCAAGAAAATAACAAAGGAACGAGCTCACATACAGCCAAATGATACGAGCAAATAGAATAAAACATGTTTCCTCAAATTAGATCAATCTCAAATTGTATTCCACCGAGATGACGTAACGCTTCAGTTTAGTAAAGACGTGCGATATGACGTAATGTCTGCTACCTGGTAAGTCACATCACGGCAGGGTCAAAACAAACCTTCAGAATACATTCAAGATTGTCCGTCTGAAGTTGTTAGTTCCCGACCTAGAAAATAAGAAACCCTCGTAATAACTGGAGGTATCAACCAAGGTCTGGAAATAATAATACAAGCGGCAACGAAAGAGGAGAAAGGTGTCGTCGCATTTTTAAAGTTTGTCATGTCGACAACCTTTACTTTAGCTTGTCCATTTTAACTGGGCAAAAGATTATCTGAATGAGACATGGGGATTAGAAATCAACAGTTCTAAAAATTTAGCGTGGAGAGTCCATGGCAAATGCTCACAAGCATCATAAAGGAGGAGCATGCCAACAGGAGACCTTTTGGTCCATAACTAGGTCGGATGAAAAAAAAATATATATATATATATATATATATATATATATAATGATGATAAATGAATAAAATTGATTATAATATAAATGACATTAAGATAAATGAATGCATAGGTATAGTTAGATAATAGACAAACAGGTAAATAGTAAATAATAATAAAGCGACAGATAAATGATAATACATGAAAATCAATCAAATAATGATAAAAACAGACAAATAATACCAAACAAATAATATAGAATAAATGGCAGTCATTACAGAATCTTGCCTAAGTGCTTATTTAAACGAATCTTAAATCTTCGAACTGAACTACATTGCACTGCCTCTACAAGAAGTTTATTCCATTCATCAACTACAAGGTTGGCAAAGTTGTTTCTACCCACTTCCAAATTAAATCTATTTCCTGACAATTTGAGACCATTATTTCTAGTCCGATTCTCATTCAGTGTGAAAATTTTATCACTATTGATGTTATTAATTCCCTTTATCCTATATCAATTCACCTCAGTCTACGCTTTTTTAGGGAAAACAGATTCATATGTTTTAGTTGATTTTCGTATGATTTAGTTTGATATTTAGAATCATTTTTGTGGCTCGCCCTTGTACTTTTTCCAATCTGCCAGTGTCTTTATTAAGATTCGGTGACCATACGGAAACAGCATATTCCAAATGTGGACAAACTAACGATTTATATAGCTTGTTAATGAGGGCTGGACTTTTGAAGTCAAAAGATCGCGCAATGAGTCCTAGAATTATTTGCTTTCTCAGAGGCTGAAATACACTGCTTAGATGATTTGAGCAGTCAAGAGTTTTTACGAGAGTAGTAGAGCTTGTGTTAGGATTAGAAATGGAGAGAGTGAGTGGTTTGAGGTAAAGGTGGGACTTCGTCAGGGATGTGTTATGTCGCCCTGGCTGTTCAATCTTTACATGGATGGGATAGTGCGAGAGGTGAATGCAAGGGTGGTGGGTCGGGGATTGGAGATGGTTAAAGAAAATGGAGAAAAGTGGGAGATAAGCCAGTTGTTGTTTGCTGACGACACTGCACTTGTGGCAGGATCAGAGGAGGGATTGAGGAAGTTAGTGACAGAGTTTGAGAAGGTGTGTGAAAGAAGGAAGTTGAAGGTGGGTAAAAGTAAGGTGATAAGATGCACAAGGGGAGAGAGTGGCAGCAGGCTGGAAGTGAGTATTAAGGGAGAGAGACTGGAGGAAGCGGATAGTTTTAGATACTTGGGTGCGAATGTGGCAGGAAAGGGAGGAGTGGGGGGTGGAGGTAGAATGTAGATTGAGAGAAGCAAGTAATTGCCTTGGGGGATTAAAAAGTGTAATGAGAAATAGACATTTGGGAATGGATGCTAATAGGATATTTTATGAAGGAGTGATTGTGCCGACAGCACTGTATGGGGCAGAAACATGGACCATAAGAGAGGAAGAGAAGAGGAGTTTGGATGTGTTTGAGATGAAATGCCTGAGAAGTATGATAGGGGTTCCTAGGCTAGATAGAGTGAGAAATGGAGGTGAGGAGAACAGGGGTGGAAAGGGAGTTGGGAGATAGGGTTGATGAAAGAGTATTGGGATGGTTTGGACACATGGAAAGAATGAGTGAAGAAAGACTAGTAAAGGAGGTGTGGAAGGCAGAGGTGAAAGGAGTGAACATGAGGGGACGTCCTAGGATGAGATGGATGGATGGGGTAAAAGGGGCATTGGAAAAGAGGGGAATGTCTGTTGAGGAAGGACGGGAGAGGACTGAAGATAGGGGTGAGTGAAGAATGGCTGTGTGTGGATGATGCTGTGATGTATGAGGGGGTGTGCTGTGTCTTGCGACACTGCTTCTGACCCAGGGCAGTGGACAAGATGCAGGGATGACCCGTCATCCAGGAGGGGCCAAGATAAGGGGGAGGGAAGAGAGTAGAGGGGAGTGGAGTATGTAGGGGATGGAATGGGAGGGAGTGGTTTCTATGCCTCGTCTTTTGGCTACCTCCCGTGTAAGGGGGAAAAGGCCTTTGGTATATGTATGTATGGTATGTGTACTGATAATCATGCCGATATCCTTTTCACTATCCACTTTTGTTAACGAATTTCCAAATAACTTGTAATTGTACTACTGTTATGTTTACCTATTTGCATAACCTTGCATTCACTTGTGTTAAATTACATTAGCCACAAATGCTCACTGGATATATACTCACAAGACAATTGCTCACATCCTTAGTTGAGAAAGAGACAAATGCTCACACATTTTTTTTTTTCAAATATTTGTTCCCATTGTTATTTTCAAAGGATCGTAGGTAATAGAGCAGTTCACTATATGCTGTGTGTTGAGTACCTTTCCCAGTTCCTGTATAGGGTAAACAACTATTTTGGCTATATATAAGGATGTCATAATTCATAGTTAAGGGAGGTCTCACTACTGATGACGACTATGAAAACCCAAGATCGAACATCAACCAGGACTGGGATACAAGTCACCAAGCTAAGAACTATAATGAAGACACAAGCAAAGCAATCAGTTAGTCGTCCAAACCAACTTCTGAGTCAAGCTCTGCTACAAGCCACTGAGGAGGTCCGTGCCAACATTGTCATGAGAGATCTTCAACGACAACGGCGTGGGTGTCTTCCTGAGGACCCTGCATCACTTCGGGACCTAGTCATCACAGAGGACTGGACACAAACTGGTGGAGCAGCTCCGAGGCCCTTCCTCATCCATGACTCAGGTCCAGAGGAACGACAACGCGTTGTGGTCTATGCATCCGAGGAGCAACTGCGACATGTCGCACAAGCTGACACCTGGTGAATGGACGGCAATTGCTCCATCAGTCCAAGCATCTTTGAATAACTTACGTCATACGAGGTCCTCTTGCGTTGATGCCTTCCTCCCTCCCTCCCAGGAAAGAGGGCTCGGGCTGGCCAAGAACTGCTGCAAGTTGTGGTCGACAAAATGGAAGAAATGTCGGACAATCTTTCCTGACCCCAGGCTCTTAGTCACCGACTTTGAGCTGGCAGCCATTCAGTCGGTATCAGCAGTACCTACTAGGACCTCATGTCACCACGCAAGGCTGGAGAGAACGTGGAGAAAACTTCAAAACTTGAGCCAGACCGAGCTGAACCGCACAGGTTGAGGATGTGAAGCGCTTCGGCTTTAGAGCCCCAGACCAGCCAGGACCAGGAAGGCATGCGGTCGTACCTCAAGAACAGAATACCCGAAGGCCTGGAGGACCTAGCTTGCTACTTTGAAGCGACATACGTCACTGGTACCTTCCGCCAAGTCCAGCCACCACGAGTCCGTCGAGATACTCCACTACCTCCTCTACGCGTGGGGCACACTCCAGCCCGCTTCGACGTTCCTGCCTGGAACGTTCATCAGGCCTCTCTTGAAGGACAAACACGAACGAACAACAGAGTTGAGAAGGATGGAACACATCATTTCCATCATTAGTAGGACATCCTCCTCCTTCATTCTGGACATCGGTTGAAGCTCTTCGTAGGGTCTGCGCACTGATATCGACATTGCACCCCTCTGGAATAAAGACTGATAGTGCAACTGGATCCATATGATAATGTTGTGGTACTGTAAAAAGCTACAAGTATTGGGAAATGAATCAATATTTGTTGAATGATCAGTTTCTTTAAAGATTGATATGTATGTTATTCACAATAAGAAACATAAAGAATAATTTGTGAGCATTTGTCGCTTTTTCAGCTAAAGGTATGAGCAATTGTCTTGTGAGTATTTGTCCGCGCAGTGCTAGGACCTTCTAAAACCCATTTTCATGACGACGAAACTGTTTACAAGAGGATGACGCAATATTCCCAGTCCCCAGGTATCCAATAAAAATAATGTTACCCCTTAAACACTATTTCCCCCCTTTTCTTTTGATCTACTTATATGTTGTATCCTTATGACAGATGCAGGGTCCCATGTCGACACTAGGAGCGTTCGAATCATCAGCGGAAACTCTTCGGCGACTGCTGGGTGAGGCAAACAGCAGTTCTGGCGCCAGTTCTGGAGAAGGAAAGGAAAAGGGAGAAAAGAGAGCGGGGAATACGAGTTCTAACAAGAAGGTTTGTTTTAGTTGGAAGGTCCGTTTTGACCTGTCACAGGTTTACGAAAGAATGAGGCAACATTCCCAGTCGCCAGGTGTCCAATTGAAATAATGTTGACACCTCCCCCCCCCCCCCACTATTTCCCCTCTCTTCTTCTTGGTTACTTATTTACTGTGTCCCTATGACAGATGCAGGGTCCCCTGTCGACGCTGGGGGCGTCCGAACCATCAGCGGAAACTCTTTCGCATCAGCTGGGTGAGGCGAACAGCAGTTCTGGCGCCGTTGGAGGAGAAAAAGAAAACGGAGAAAAGAGAGCGGGAAATACAACACCTAAAGAAGCAGCAGCTGATGAATCGATTGTTGTTGTAAAGAATGAGCATAGAGTGGTGCCTTATTGGAAGAATGTCTGGTTTGACCTGCCACATGATCACGAGGCCCATTACACGACGCACGTAAAGGTCCAACGCACGGAACCTAAGAGGTACGTTGTTGTTGCTCACATTGTCGTTATTATAGATCGTAACTGTCTCCCAGTCGACAGCTCCGCACGAGCATCCACATTGTTCTCTTTTCAAGGAGGGCCAGAAACAATAAATTCAAATAAAACATAATTTGTCAGCTTGTGAATGTCGTCTCACTCGGTTCAATTCTTCGACTACATTTTTTTAAATACATATCTAGGTTTAATCACACCATTGTTTTCCTAAGTAACCTTCCCTTCCCCTTTTCCCTCTGTATCCAAAATCATTCAATAACAACTCGCACAGCAGTGTGGTATAGCCTGAATGTTCCATATGATATAACATGAGAAAATATTGAGAAAAGGGGGCTTCTTTAGAGTGTCATCACACTGGGCTTCCACGGGCTTGACTGCCAACGCCGGCAATTGGGAGTTCGTTCGTTCGAGTGAAAACGACTTCTGTTACAATATTCTATTTTTCAAATCTCCAAATATCAAATTGGTTTTCTGTCATAATATAATATAGCAAAGCTGAATGATGCACTACCAAGATATTGTAAACCTAGACGAACATTAGACATAGTCAGTGTTGAAATGCTCGTAGACAAGTCTAGATTTCTGTAAGCGAGGTCACCTTCTTGTTGTTCGAATGGAGGTTGGAGGGAGGATGTGGGAGGAGAAGTAGCCCAGTTACTGGGATGACCTTGTACGCGACATGACGTCACAGATCTCTCCAATGCCGCACATCCTCTCATGCTTTCCTCGTTTCAGGTCTCGTCCAGGAGGCTTCGGGTACCACTTTAGAGATGACGCTGACCGTTACGTGTTCGCGATTGGTTGTGACGCCAGAACTGGGCGTGTGGGCATCCGTGCTTTGGAACCGACGACGGGGCAGTTGGGACCATGGAGGGATCAGTGTGATTTTCAGCCGAGAGATGCCCATCGCCTCACCATTGTTGAAGGTCCGACACAGGTAAGTTAAAACAAAATAAGTGAATAGATTAATAAATGAATAAATAGAGTAGAATAATGATAATAGAAAATTCAGATTTATTTCGCAACAACAACAATAATAATATTGATAATAATGATGATGATGATAATAATAATAACAATAATGATGATGCAGTAATAATAGTATTAATGATAATAGGTAATAATACACTGATACTTGGATGAAATGTGAAACTAATTAGGGTTTTGAGACCAAAAAGTGGCTTAGATATGAATAATTTAAACATTTTCTCAAGATTAAAAAAAGAAAAAAAAAAAAGGCATGTAATACACTAAAGGAATTGGCCCGGGACATAAATGGCCATAAATTCCCGAAGATCAATTAAGTAAATAGATGTAAATGCTGTTGCACAGATTCTTTAAAAACATTCGAACGTAAACATAATTTGAATGCAGCCTCTATCTACACCATCGAGGATTCTTATCGGCTAAATATCCACACGCTGCCATATAGGTTATTTGACTCGTAACTACCTGAATAGCCCCAGGGGCTGGGCGTTACCGGCTATGTAATAATTTCCAATAATAATACTAGTAATAATACTAACGACAACAACAATGATAAAGATAATGATGATGATGGAGTGGTGGTGAAAATAATAATAATGATAAGAACGGGGAGCTAAAGGTGCCTAGTCTGGGCTGCATTTCCGTCAAAGCATGACCGATTTCGATTTCCTCAGAGTGGTCCGTATTACTGTGTATGTGTTTATATACATATTATTATCAATATTATTTTTATCATTACTACTATAATTGTTTTTATTGTTATTATTATTATCATTATTTTTATCAATATTATCATCTTTTTATTTTTTACTATTAATTATCATTATTCTTATTCTTAGTGTTCATTATTTACGTTATTACTGATTATTATTGTTATTATTATTTTAATTTTTATTATTATTTTTTTGGTTTTATTATAATTTTAATTTTTTATTAGTTACTAGACCACCCGTGACCCGTTGGGTCAAATAAAATCTTAAATGGCTCCTCTTTTTAAAGCAGGTTACTATTAGCTTAAGACTTACCAGTTGTGTGCGGTCCTCGTGCTCTCTCGAAGGAAAGTAAACTGGATACAGGCGTTCTCAAGAAATTAGATAAGGAGAGCCTCCTTAATTAATCATGCTTATGTTATGTCACGTCTCGTCACCCCACTCCCACTCATTATGATCATTATCATTCAGGGAGTCCCATGGGACTTGAGCGAGTAATAACGTTTATAAATATAAACTTTATTATAGATATACTATGTCACTATCACCGTATAGTATAAATCACAGAAAATAAGTTTCTACACCAAACTGAATATAATTTAGAGCTCTTACCTCTATTCAGTAGACGAAGGCAGTGACTTGAAATGCAGGAGATTGTGACGTCATGTCGCCATTGCTTGGAACAGTACGTAATATTCTAATATACTCATTATGCCTCATAAATGCTAATTCAAGAGTTGGCTATACTTTTAAATAATAACTATGAAAAATTTAAATATCAATGGTCAGAAAATATGTAATCGGAAAAGTGGAAATTAAAAATTTGGCAAATTGGAAAATTAGCAGTCGTGACGTCACCCGCTCAGAGCTGGGGTTCCTTAGGACCCACTGAGCTGATGTCGTGACGTCATGTCTCTTCTGATTTGCTAGTCCTCAGTTGTGATGTCATATCTCTTCTTCTGATCTATTCTTCTGATTGGGTGGTCCTCAGTCGTGACATCATATATCTTCTTCTGATTGGCTGATCCTCAGTCGTGACGTAATATCGCTTCTTCTGAGTGGCTGGGTGACGGTTTCAAGCAAGTAAGCGTGATGCCAAACAAAATTATCAGACTTTCATAAGTATATAGATTTTAATTTCTATTATTAGTTATTTTCATTTTTATCATTATTTCAATTTTCATTATTACACATTTTAATTACTATTTTCATTTTTAGTTATTTTCATAATCATTATTATTTATTTCTATTTTCATTACTATTTTTATTATGTTCATTTTCATTATTAATCATTTTCATTATTTTCTTTTTCATTATTGTCATTTTCATTAACCATTCTAATTTTCATTATTTTCATTTTCATTATCAATTATTTTCATTTTCTGTATTGATTATTTAGATTTTCATTATTATATTAACTTTCATTATTTTAATTTTCATTATTATTTTCATTTCTATTAATCATTGTCATTGCTATGATTACTTGTTTTCATTTTTATTACTAATGAATAAGTTTTACTATTAATTATTTTTCATTTGAATTACTAATTATTTTAAGTTATTATTATTTATTTTCATTTTTATTATTATAATCTTTATAATTTTTTATTATTTTCATTTTAATTATCAATTATTTTGATATTTCTGATTTTTATTTTATCAATTATTTTTTTTATTATCTACTTTTATTTCATTATTAATTATTTTCATCATTTTTGTTCTTATATTTTTTTTTATTAATGTTTTCTAATGTTATCATTTTTTGTTTTATTTTTTCGTTTTATTTGATTTGTTTTTGTTATTTTTCATTTCATTTTTTCATTATTATTACTTATTAATTTTTTTGTATTTTTTCATTTTCTATTATCATTTTTATAATTTTCTATTATCTTTATTATAATTTTTGTTATTTCTATTTTTTTACTTATATTATCAATATTATTATTATCATTATAGTTATTATTAGTTATTATTGTAGTTATTATTATTTTATTATTATTATTATTATCATCATTATTATTATTATTATCATTATTATTATAATAATTGTTTTTTTCTTTACGTTTATTCCTTTGTTTTTCAGTACACAGCTCTCCTTGATGGAATCCCTATTTCCAGCATCTCCAAAACTGATTATGGCAAGTTAGCCAAGATACTTGTCGGCAACCGCATTGCCACCAATGTGAAAGTATTTGTGGCCACGGTGAAGATGGGGTGATGATGCAACAGCTATCGAAATTTCCTTCAAGTGTAGCCAGTTTGAAAATAAGATGTATCCAAAGTCAACAATCCAGTGCCGTAGTGAACCTACATACAAATGTCTTTCTAGGGTGGCCCTTGGAAAAGCCCTTGACGTCAGTGAAAAACATAAAAATAGACTTATCAAGAAACTCATTTGATTATGCAATAACAGTGCTAACAGGACTAAGTTCTCTCTAACTAACCTCTCGGATGAGTCTCTCTCAAGATACGAACAAGAAGTGTTAGGTTTAGGGGTTAATTTTGCCATGAAACCAGACATAAGTCATACCTTGGACTACATTGTGGGTTTTGATCAATTCATGGCAGCCAATGATTACGACAAAGACCTACAGTGTTTAAAAGGAGTCCTTTTGCAAAGTATTATGGACTGTGTTAAGGGAGAAAGTGGTTTACCTAAAAGATTGAAATTGGCAGTCGAACATCTCTCCAAACGTAAAAATATCATCATCACAAGAGCCGACAAAGGAAGTAAAATATATGTATATATATATATACATGTGTGTGTGTGTGCATGTATATATATATATATATATATATATATATATATATATATATGTATATATACATAAGTATATATATGTATATATATATATATACATATACATATATATATATATATGTATATTTATATATATGTGTGTGTGTGTGTGTGTGTGTGTGTGTGCATGTATATATATATATATATATATATATATATATATACATATATATATACATATATATATATATATGTATATATTTATATGTAAATATATGTATATATATATATATATATATATATATATATATATATATACATGTGTATAAATATATATGTATATAATATATATGTATATAAATATATAATATATATATATATATATACATGTATATATATATATATACTGTATATATATATATATATAAGTATATATATATATGTATATATATATATATATACATATATATATATACATATATGTATATATATACATACATACATATACCAAGGCTTTTTCCCCCTTACTAGGGAGGTAGCCAAAAAGGAAAAGGCATAAAATCATTCCCACCCATTTCAACCCCAAAAACACTCCACACCCCTCCACCCTCCCTCCCATCTTAGCACTTCCTGGATGACGGGTCATCCCTGCACCTTGTCCACTGCCTTGGGTCAGAAGCAGTGTCGCAAGACACAGCACATCCACAGCAAGGCCGCTTCATTAAATCGGCTACCCCCCCCCCTCTCCGTCCCCCCATATAAAGGAGAAGACGGGGAGAAATCCCTTTGGGCTGCGTCAAAATTTTGCTCACACATATTACCTCATCCCCCCGTCCATTCCACCTCATGCATCACAACATCTTCCATATACAACCATTCTCCATTCACCCCTGTCGTCTGTCCTCTCCCGTCCTTCCTCAACAGACATTCCCCTCTTCCCCAAAAGCCCCCTTCACCCCATCCATCCATCTCATCCTAGGATGTCCCCTTATGTTCACTCCCTCCACATCTGGCTTCCATACCTCTTTTACTAGTCTTCACTCATTCTTTCCATGTGTCCAAACCATCCCAATACTCTTTCATCAACCCTATCTCCCAACTCCCTTTCCACCCCTGTTCTCCTCCTCATTTCTCACTCTATCTAGCCTAGTAACCCCCATCATACTTCTTAGACACTTCATCTCAAACACATTCAAGCTCTTTCTCTCTTCCTCTCTTATGTTCCATGTATATATATACATATATATATATATATATATATACATATATCTTATGTTCCATGTATATATATACATGGAACATATATGTATATATATATATATGTATATGTACATTATATATATATATATATATGTATATATATACATATATGTATATATATACATATAAATGTATATATATATATATACATATGTGTATATATATATGTATATATATGTATATATATTACATGTATATATATATATATATACATATATATATACACATATATATGTATATATATACATATATGTATATATGTGTATATATATATATATATATATATATATATATATATATATATATATATATATATATATGCAAAGTAGACCACTTGGAAAAAGAAACTAACGAAGCAGAGCGCTTTCGTATATTACATCTTCAGTGCAACAAGTACTTGTTGCACTGAAGATGTAATATACGAAAGCGCTCTGCTTCGTTAGTTTCTTTTTCCAAGTGGTCTACTTTGCATAAGTGAACACACGTACCCGTGTTCTTATTAGCATATATATATATATATATATATATATATATATATATATATATATATATATATATGAAGTGCCTTGCTGTGGATGTGCTTCCCAATTTTGTAACCGCTATCATACTTCTCAGACATTTCATCTCAAACACGTTTAAACTTTTTCCTCTCTGCCTCTCCTAAATTCCGTGTCTCTGTCCCACACAGTACTGTCAGCAAAACCACCCCTTCCTATGATCTCCTTTTTGGATCCATTCCCAAATGCCTGCATCTCATAACACCTTTTAATCACCTAACACATGTACTAGCCTCTCTCAATCTACAATTTACCTCTACCTCCATTCCTCGTTCATCTGGCACATGTGATGCCAAGGTACCTAAGGCTGCCGTCTACTGTGCTTCCCCCCAGCCTTTCTCCTTTAATGTTTACTTCCAGATTGGTGTCATCCTCTCCCCTTGTACACCATCACCTTTTACCCACATTTACCTCCAACTTTCTCCTATTGCATGCATTCCCAAACGCCACCATACCCACCCTTAATTAACCCCGCCTCTGACCCTGCCACAAGCACAGTGTCATCAGTGAGCAACAACCTGCTCACTTCCCACTTTTCACCATTTTCTTTAACCATCTCCAGGCCCCTGCCCATTACCCTTGCCTTTACCTCTCGCACCACCCCATCCACGTGCACATTGAATGGCCATGACACATCCCTGATGCAGTCTCACATTTACCTCAAACCTCTCTCTCTCTCTCCATTTCCCATTTCAAAATAGGCCCTACTGCTCTCGTAAACCTCGAGTGCCTTTTACACCTTTCCCCCGATCCCATATATCTGCAAAACCTCCAACAGTGCCTTCCCTGTCATAAGCCAAATACATAATGGCCCAAGAAAATGTCTTTTCCTTCTTTTCCTAAAGCTTTCTCACATATCTCTTGTTACAATGGAATGTATTTTACAAAGGAGGAGCATGCCGGCAGGAGACCTTTTGATCCATAACTAGGTCGGATGCGGAAAAAATGATAATATTAAATAAATAAAAATTATAATGATATCAATAGTAATAAACGAAATAAATATATGCATAGGTATAGTTACATGATAAACAAACAGGTAAATAGTGAATAATAATAAGTTGACATACAACTAATAATAGATAAAAATCAAGCAAATAATAATAAACAAACAAGCAAACAATGTAAAATAAGTGGCAGTCATTACAGCATTTTGCTTAGGTGTTAAAACGAATCTTAAATCTTCGAACTGAACTACATTGCACTGCCTCTGCGGAAAGTTTGTTCTATTCATTAACTACATGGTTGGCAAAGTTGTTTCCACCCACTTTCAAATTAAATCTATTTCCCGACGGTTTGAGACCATTACTTCTTGTCCGATTCTCATTTGTGTGAAAATTTTGTCATTTTTGATGCCAATTCTCTTTAGCATCTTAAAGACCTGTATCAAGTCACCTCTGAGTCTACGCTTTTTTAGGGTCAACAGATTCATATGTTTTAGTCAGTTTTTGTATGATGTATTTTTGATATTTGGAATGTTTTTTGTGGCTCGCCATTGTACTTTTTCCAATCTGTCAATGTCTTTAACCCTTTAATGGTCACATGGAGAATTTGGGTGAAAAAAAAAAAAAAAAAATCAGGTCTTTTTCTTGTTTGAGATGTAAATAAAAACTTTTACTGAAGACATTTTTCTGTGTACCTAATAGATATCATGCTGTGGGGCTCAACAATTTTGTTGAGTAACCATCTACCGTAACAATCTTGTGCTCAGAGGCTCCACAAATTTGTTGAGCTGACCATTTACGGAAACTTCTCCAAATACTATGATTCCTACACTACAAAGGATTACAAAGGCGGAGCATGCCGACAGGAGACCTTTTGGTCCATATCTAGGTCGGATGTGAAAAAAAATCGTATTAATAATAAAATAATAAATAAAAACTATAATAATGTAAATAACAATTAAAATACATAAATAAATGCATAGGTATAGTTAAATAATAAACAGGTAAATAGTAAATAATAATAAATTGACGCATAATAATAAATGAAAATCAGACAGACAAATGATAACAAAACAAAAACAAATAATATAAGATAAATTATAATCATTACAGCATCTTACTGTAGGATATAGAAATAAAAAACCTATTTTTGTGATATAATATATTTTTTTTATATCTTAAGAAATTAAAGCAACAAAAATCACAGTTCCATAATTAAATAAAACTTCATTTTCTACAAAAATACATATAATTTGTATTGTTGAAAATATATAGAAATCTACTTATGATATTCAACAAAGCACATTTGCTTGTTCTTTAAGCATAAGAACACATCACATTTTGAGCATTTAAATCCAGATACACCGTTGGAACAGTGAGCACAACGTCCCCTTGACTGAGCTTCTGACCCCATTGGCATTGGCCAGTGATCTAAGGAGTCATAACGAATGTCAGCAGATGGAGTTTTTACTTTTGCTCTTGCTTTCATGGTGTTACCCTTGCCTGGAGTGCTGCTTCTAGACAGCGGTCTTCCAATATTTACTTTCTTGTTTACCAAGGTACTGGCTATTTCACAACGAAAATTCTTCAATGGCAAGACCTTCTCATTCAGCATTGCAGCTTCACGTTTGTACAAAATCCAAGCATTTGATGTAGAAACATCTGGAATGTAGCCAAATAGTGGAAGATACCACCTGTGTGACCTGAGTGGTGTCCTATACAAAGCCACTAGCATGTCAGAGAGCTCAATCCCCCCCATATGTTTGTTGTAAGCCAGGACAATGGAGGGACAAGGGATATCAACTTTGGATTTACTTTCATTGTCAAACCTTTTGACAGAGCCTACAGGTTCAACTCCTACTGCATTACTTAGCAGTATTACACATTTGTTGTCAAGCCATTTAACAGCAATCACATTCTCTGAGGAACTAAAATCATACTGACCTCTCCCCTTCTTCTTCTTCAGTTCATTATCTGACATCAGACGTGCACCCCCATTTCTGTTCTCTCTCACTGTACCAAGGGATTTGAAACCTATCTTAGATTCTAGCTGTTTGACTAGCTTGTAACTGGTGAAAAAGTCATCACAAAATACAACAGATGACTTGGGGTCACTAATAGATCTGCTCAACACTAACATAACTTTTTCCCCAAGCAATAGCATTTTCTCATTTTCATTCAAATCTTCAGTACAAAAGGTAGTGTTACCTTGGTACAAGAGCAGATCATGAATGATACCAGACGAGCTTGACCTACAAAAGATTTTGAAACCCCATTTGTGTGGTTTGTTTTTCAAAAATTGTCTCACTTTTCCAGCTCGTGTACCTTTATAAGGAACCGTTACTTCATCTACACTTTGGAATACACTACTTTCTACTTTTTTGCATTGCTCACGAAACATTTCAAAAAGTGGCCTAATCTTACTAAATTTATCCTCATTGTTCTGAGCATTATTATTATCTGTGAAGTGTACATATCACTTCAGGCATTTGAATCTTTTACACCTCATGATATCAGTAACTATGGGGTAATGCAGAAACTCACTCCAGTAATCATCGGCTGCTGGTAAATTACATATGCCCATGTAAAGTAACACTGCAAGAAACTTTTGGATTTCACTGTCATCTGTTTGAATACTGTTAGTCAACACCTGAACTGAGTACAAGTTTGTATGGTATGATATGTGGCTAACCATATCATGTGTAAAGAACTGGGAAAAGTATTGTTAAGGTGTCTTGAGATCATCTGGCTTGGTGAATTCAGTTTCTGTTGGATATATGTTATCAACATCCCTCTTCCTCCACTGTCGCTCTCGTGAGAGAGGCTCATTAGGATGCTCAAGACTAGGGTCCACTGCAACAATATTTGCTCTACCTACTTTACGTCTTTTGGCACGTGGTTTGGCTGGCTGCTGTGAAGGAGAACTTTTTTCTTGATGGGCTGGCATATTATGGTCATCATTTGTGTCTTCACTCTCAATTGTATCATTACGAGGATCAAAATCTGGATCAGCAACATCATCATCATCCAGGCCATCATCAGAATACTCTGGACTATGTGGCACCACTGGCTGCAGATCCTTCTGTCTAGTCCCATAGAAAAATGCCTGATCCATTGTATACCCTGAGGAAGATATAATATTGTGAATAACAGATAAATGACAGTCATCCATGACTGAACACTTTTCTGAAACACTCTTCTACCCATATGTCTTACCATAATAGGGTAGCTCAACAAAATTGTGGACCAACAGTCAAACTCAACAATTCTGTTGAGCCACTCCTCCACCCATGAATTTTACCATATGAGTGCCGCTCAACAAAATTGTCGACCAACATTCAAACGGCTCGAACAATTATGAAGAAAACATGATGCAGCTGCAATGCTGAGGAGGTTTGTCTACACTGAAGAGGTCTCACACACCACTGCCATCTGTTGCTTAATAGGTGCATTACACAATAGCTACAATATTGTTGAGCTGCCAGATCAAGGGTAATTCCTTCAGTGAATGCATTTTAATAGTTTTTTGAATGGCTATATTTGGCTCATCAATTTTGTGCAGAAAACCATTACACCTTTGTAATTATATAATCTCATACACAACTTTACTAATACAATAATGCTAATAGTCATAAACAGACTGTCTGAGCATATTCATTACATCTAAAGGCAGAGAATTGTTAGATTTAGGATTTTCAATCTTTTTTAAACTAGCCAGTATAGGGTCTGAAATTAAAAGTGACCAGTGTATTAGGTGTGTGTTTGATCTAGTTCTTGATATTTTGCAAGTATGATGTAACCTAGCCTTTCTTATTGTTTAAGAGTGGCTTCTAAAGCTTCCTTAGACGCTTGATTGACCTACAGGTATACATAACTCATCTATTATTTGGCTTCCATGCATCAGCATTTTATGTACAGACATGGGCATATTATACCACTTATAAAGCTCAACATAACACATTGCAGTTTCTTTTGCATAAGTATGGTACTTGATACTGTCTATTTCATAATGGGAATTCAGAACAGTAAGAATTATATGAAACCTATATAGCAAATTTGCATCAAGTCCTGTTATTTCTGAGACAAGTTCACTGTTAGCAAAAAACCTTCTTGCTGTATTACCATGATTACTTGTGCCACTTCCATGTGTTGGCTTATCTACATTCAATCCTAAACGTGCTTTAAGGTCATTCTGTATTTTCTTCTTTTGCTGACTGACAATGTTTTTATTTTCAGAACCTTTTTCTTTAGGGTAATGCGATAAGCAACATGAAACATTCCATGGAATTAATAAGTAGATGAAGGGGAGCTATTCCATAGGAAAGTGCAGCAAAGGAGTTTCAGTAATTGCTTGGCAAACCTTGCTATCAACCATTGTTATTATAACTTTATGATTTACCTTGACATTGTTACAGACTGTTGGAGTAAGATTTTTCAATATTCTCTTTGAGAGCAGAGATTTCTAATCTTGTCACCTCAGGTGTTTCCTTAGAGAAAGTAATTTTAAGTGGTCTGCAGTACATCGATGATGATGGGACAGGATTTTGCCACAATATCTTATCATTTGATCCTTGGATTGTAAGCCTAATTGGAGATATAAACATTGACAGGATATGGTCCTCACAAATGCTTTCATACAAATCTTGATTAAATCTGATATCATAGATAGACTGGTCTCCACTACCATCATAACCACATTTACTAAGCAGTTCTGAATTTATTACATCACCAATGTCACTTCCCTCTACCATATGATCATCATTATTACGAGTAGAACAACTCTGGAAGTATATGTCAATTGCATCCTTCTGATGATCAAGTAGGCGCATTGCAGTATGATCTAGGAGACACCGAAGAGGAATATCTGCGCTAAATTCATTAACATTAATTACTTCTGGAGAGCATTTCAATTTTTCTGATAGAACCCTATCGTAGGATGGATACATATGACAGTTTTTTTCTTTGTGTGCCTCTCTCAAAAAACAGTAACTGGCTTTACTCGTATTTGTTTTAACTATGATATTTAATGCCTCAAGGGGTGTGAATGAAACTTCTGTTGCTCTAGCTGGAATAGATGTTGCATGTTGCTCCCCTGTTTCACATAATTTCATCTCTGTGGCATAAACTAATGTTGCTGTTGAGTTTTTTGCCCGTATTTGTTCAGTTTTCCTTCTTTTTGATCTGTCACTAGCACAAGGAAAGTTTGATGATGGTCTTCCCATTAAAGTTTGCAACTGAACTTTTGGACACTCACTAAAATCATTACTGTTGCTACACTCTCTCTCACTTTCACTGTCCTCAGTACTAGTTTGACTTGTACCTAAATCCACTTCAAGTTTGAGTTCTTTGTCTAACCATCTGTTATTCTCCTTGAAAAACTTTGCTTTAATACGATGATTTTGCGCCATCTCTCAAAAAACTCTTACTTCAAAACCTGAATTTGCAACCGAGTTGGAGCCTTAGTATGCATCAAAAAAGGTTAATATCATGACAGTTGTGTAGTCATTTTTACTATGTAAATATAGCATAGTTAACCTTAAATTGAGATCAGCAGTAACTACAACATTTAGGGCTTCTAATGGAGAAAACACAGATTCATTTGTTTCATTCACTTTTCTCAATATATCTGCTGCCTTTTCTGGTGATGTAAATTGTACACATAACTGGGCTGATGGAGACTTTCCTTCCTGTCTCAGTTTCATTTGTGTTGCATAAGCTAATTCCTCAGTTAAATTTTCTTCTCTGAGATGTTTAGTTTTCCTACATTTTGAGCTCTCACTACATTCAGAAAATGGAGTTGTAGGTCTTCCCATATCCATACCACAGTTCTTGGGACCCCCATCATCAACAGCAATTATGGGAGGAGGATCTCCATCATTTCTTTCATTATCTGTATCATGTAGTTCTATTCCTGTTCTAAGCCACTTTTCATTTTTACTCAAAAATGCTTTTCTGCAACGATAACTTTTCCTCCATCTTGCACTGAAGTCCCTAACTAGGCTTTGTCTTTTAGTTTCTGGTATAGTTTTTGTGTGTCCGTATGTCGACTGCTGGTGGTTTATCACTATCTGGTCGATGGCACTTTCTAAAGTGGAAGTTCTTCCTATATTGTTCTTTGACAAGGCACCAGTCACATTCATCATATGTGATAGTTTCTCATTATCTAAGATTGTCTTTGACATTTTTACTGCTTTTGTCTGACTTTTTTATATATATAATTCTATGTTATTCATGAAAATATAACCTGGAAAAAAAATCTAATGCCTGTAAAACCATAAAGAAAATTAGAACTTGCTGACCTAAAAACACATATTATAGGGTACCTTGCACCCCAGTAATTCATAGGAAAACACATATTTGAGGTGGTGTCCACCCCAACATATCGTAAAGTGGGGTCTGATGCACCCCATTATCTCACCAAAGTACATACTCGGGGTGGTATGCACCCCAACATATTGTAAAGTGGGGTTTTATGCACCCCATTATCTCATCAAAATACATACTCGGGGTGGTATGCACCCCAGCATATCCTAAAGTCGGGTTTTATGCACCCCATTATCTCACCAAAATCCATACTCAGGGTGGTATGCACCCCAAACATACATAAAAAAATATTGTAAATAAAACACTTAAATGGGGTGTGCTACACCAAAAACAAGAATAACAACAACAACAATAGGAGCACAGGACACTCACGTACGTCCCCTCCTAGGGCAACCTCTGCACTAAACCGACAGTGACGGTTGGAGTGCTTGCAGCCGTTATGGCAGGGTTAGCTTATTTCTGATTCATTTCCATCAACTGCATTATTTCATCAGTTTTGCGAAAAAATATGTATTATTATTTATATAATCAATCAGAAACGAGTTTTAGTGATGCATATGTAATAATTGAGCTCTAATGTTAAGCCCATACTATACGAGCGTCTAAAGCGCCGCGTTTGCGCTGCTGACACCTCCCTGTATTCTATTTTAATCTAGATGGGGCGTTGAAAGCGCGGCGTTTTTGGAGGCCGCGAAAGCGCTATTCGTGCTATGTCGTTTTCTGAGCAGTACTGCTTGGGATATAGTACAAGATGGACGTCGTGCAAACAGGATGTATTTTGGCACTTCATCTTTTTCAAGAGTGGCATGAACATCATGAAAGGAAAAAAAAAAGACGTTGGGGTACTCATCCTGTTTTAGCCAATCGCCTATCAACAGGACAGTTCTATATACATACATATACCAAGGCTTTTTCCCCCTTACAAGGCAGGTAGCCAAAAAGGAAAAGGCATAAAAAACTCCCACCCATCCCACCCCTGAATACACTCCACACCCCTCCACCCTCCCTCTTATCTTAGCACCTCCTGGATGACGGGTCATCCCTGCACCTTGTCCACTGGGGGGAAGGAGAGGGGGGTCGCCGATTTAATGAAGCGGCCTTGCTGTGGATGTGCTGTGTCTTGCGACACTGCTTCTGACCCAGGGCAGTGGACAAGGTGCAGGGATGACCCGTCATCCAGGAGGTGCTAAGATAAGAGGGAGGGTGGAGGGGTGTGGAGTGTATTCAGGGATGGAATGGGTGGGAATGATTTTATGCCTTTTCCTTTTTGGCTACCTCCCTTGTAAGGGGGAAAAAGCCTTGGTATATGTATGTCAACTGACGAGATTTTGACAAAAAATAAGGGGACTGACAACCTCATATTTGAGCTCAATGTTCTTGTCAATTCTGCCCTTGGACCTTATCAATCCATTGTTGTCCAAGAACAAGTTCATCTGACTCACCAAAGGAGGTATGTCACTGGTATTGGAGTTTTGTAAACAAGTCAATTCAACAGGGAAGGAATCCCTTTGCATTATTCCCATCAAATAGTTAGAGGCTGCCTTAACTGGGCCAGCATTAGACTTCTTAAACAAAAAGACAGCCTTAAAAATCAAAGAAGTGTGATGCAAAAGTTTGCTGTTAGAAGAAAACCTTTTAACATCAATTAGAGGAGGAGCATCAATTTGGACAACAGCCACATTGACAATGTCTCCCTTGATGCTGGAGGGAATGCATCCCAAGTGACCCTTTGGCCGAGCATGAGGTGGCAATAACAACCATTCTGGTCCATAAACCCACCTTCAGTCGATTATTGACAAATATATTCTTCCTTGGAGCCTTGTTGGTCAGGATCCAAGAAATGGCAACTTGACTATCAACAAGGAGCACTACAGATTCAACCAGTGGGGCAGACACCAGTCCTTCCTCAAAAATAGTTTTGAGACATCATATTGATAGTAAAGCTACCATAAGATCCAAAGAAGGTAACATTCTTTGTTTAATAGGAACCACCACCTTGACCTTGACAAATATAAGGGAGAGCCATAAGACTCCCTTAACTCTCTTCTTTCTTGCCCTACATAGATGGCACATCCATAGGCTTCCTTGGAAGCATCAGCAAAAACAAATAATTTAATGGGAGATTCAGAGCAGAAATTTTTCCTTTTAAAGGATAAGTCATTAACCTCCCTAAAGTTTTCACATAACTCTTTCCATCTTGCGAGCAACTCACTATCCAATTTCCAATCCCAATCCACCATTTTTTGGCACATCTCTCTAATGAGAATTTTTCCTTGTAACAACACAGGAGAAAAAAGACCTAATGGATCAAATGTAGAAGCCAAAGAAGACAAAACTTGCCTTTTGGTTGAGGCATCCTTGTTGAGGGAAACATCCTTGATTCTCAGGGTATCATAATTCTTGTTATAAATATATCCCAACACCTTTACCTCTTCCTTATTGCAAATGACTTCTTGGTCAAGAGCTTTGAGAACAGAAGTCTTATTGCAAGTCCACTCCCTGAGAGGTAAACCTCCATCAAGCATGATCTCATTAATTCTCTCGACCAAGGCAGGGAGGGAACTAAATTCATTAGTTGTGTAGACCAGATTGTCTACATAGAATTTCTTTAATCAAAGAGGCAGTCAGCTTGTCAGGTTGCATAAAAAGATGATGTTGGATAATGAAGTTCAATATGATGGGAGAGCAGATGAAACCACAAATGATAGTGTTACATCTGTAAGGAATATACTGGTCGTTAATCCTCCTAAAGAAACAGAACCTATTACGATCACTCTCGTCCTTCAAATGCATCTGCAAGAAGGCTTTCATAACATCAGCCAAAATGACATAATTGTTGGTTCTGAAGTACAACAAAAGAGAGGAGGATGTTCATCAAATTAACTCCCAGGAAAGCAGCTTCATTTAAGGAAGGACTGTTTCCTATTTTTAGTGAACAGTTGAAAACAGGTCTCATCTTAGAGGTGGCAAGATGATCATTCTTGAGCACATGTCTATGTGGTATAAAAATTTGGCCAGGGACTCTTTTAGTAACTGGTTCAAAAATACCCAAGGCCTCTTGCTGGTCAAACACAGCTTCATACTCCTCCCCAAGACCCTTTTGCTCAAGTTTGTCATAGACCCTTTGTGCCACTGCCAATGCATTCTTAAGATTAGAGGGAACAACAAGGTCCACCAAATCCCTTTTCCACGGGATTTTTACATAATAGTGTCCATCTTTGAAGGAAATGGACTGTCTAAATTGATCAATTTCTAAAGCATCAATATCAGGGGTTTGTTCTTCTTTAATACCAAATGGATTCTAAAGAATAAAAATGATCAAGACCATATTCTACATTAGAGTTAACAAACACTTCCTGCAAAGGATCAAATTGTAAACTTACCAGGCAGAAATTGATTGGTAACTTATCCTTGCCTAACCCTTTGGGAGGAAAGTATTCAACAGTCCCTCTAGACTGAATAAAGGAAGTTTCTTTCTCATGTTTCTTTAGAGAAATTCCATTGGCCTTAAAGGAAGAATGATAAAAAACAAGAGAATCCCCATGATATTCCTCCAAACAATTTAAAGAATCTACTCCAAGGTCTGAATCTGGATTTATCCTCAAAGGTTTCTCCTTAGATTTGAAGCTATCAAAATTTTGCACTTCATTAGAGGGCAATTCAGGAACCCCTTTGATCATTCTCTTTAAGTAGAAAGGTTTCTCACTAGGAGGAATATATTGAGCCCCAGTCCCGTAGGGAATGAAACCACCAGCAAGCGTAATAACCTTGCAAGACGGGTTACCATACGAAGGGGCTCTCTGTATAGTAAAAGTTTCAAAGTTTTGAAGAATATGTCATTTCCAATGATGCCTAAAACTTGCAATTGATCTCCCTTCACCTTGGGAAAACTAGGGGAAGGAAACATGAAAATTCATGATGGTTCATACTTTGGAGTATAGAGGATAATGAAGGAATTTGTATGGACAAGTTGAATCCTTCAACTGCAAAAAAAAACAAGCTAAACAGATTCATCCCAGAAGGGAGTTTTAAGTTTGCAGTATAATCGAAACCTCTTTTATTCATTACAGGTAAACCAAAGGAAGAAACCAACTTTTCCATAGGACTTAAACAAGGTCCAACTCTGTCCTCTAACAATTCCTTGTTAATGATAGAAAACTGTGCTTCAGTGTCTAATAAAAAGAGACATTGGGTAGCTCTCTTGCCTCTGCTTACAGGAAGGGAAACCAAAGGAACAATTGAGTCAGATAATGAATGGAAATTATACATTTTCCCTTCGGAAATAGGTAACTTATTAGCCATATGACACATGGCTCCATGGTGCTCGGGTTTGTTACATACAAAACATTTATAAGGCAGAGCGACCGTCCTTTAACCCAGGGCATTCCAAAGAGCCATGTCCATGATTCAAACATTTGTTATAGAGTCCTAATTGAGCTGCTCTAGTTTTCCTCTTTTCAAGGGAAATATAGGAAGAACACTCTGAACTTGCATGGTCGGAAGCGGGGCAAAATCTACATCTGTTGACAGACTTCTTAATAGGATCTGGATTGACTTTAAAGGAGTGACTAACTCCCTTGCTAGAACCAACAGATTTTTTCAAGGAACTTTCCTTGAAAGCAAAGGAGCAGGTAGTATCACTTCATCTGGGTTTGACACTAAGATCATCAGATGACATTATAAGTCTAACTATAACAGACTGGTAAACTTCTTTGAGTTTATTAAAATTGGGGTAATTAGAATTAATCACCCGAGACAATTCAATTAAGAAAAATTTAGATAATTTATTTAAAATTTACTGATCAGAAGGAGGCCTTCGCTTCCAGCCTTGGTAAAGTCAAATCCTATCCCCTTAAGGTCTTGTAGTTTGGAATCTACAGACCTAATGTAGCCTTCTAGGTCCTTCAACTTTGCAACCTCAGGTGCATTAATAATTGAAATCAACACCTTGTCCATAATTTCTTCTTTCTTAAAGAAGAACTCATCAAGAAGAAGGAACGCAGTGTCATAATTTGAATCATCCACTGATAAATTCTCCACTAAATGAAAGGCCTTCCCTCTGAGATATCCCTTTAAGTAAATCAATTTCTGACTATCAGTCAGATTAGGGATGCCAGCAATGGCATTCTGAACCCTTTTTAAAATTAAAATAGGCAAAGGGATTGAGTGAATTGTTCTCAAAATGTTGAAGAACAATTGGAGGGAGAGGAAGTTTTACAGAATTAACTTCAGTGGACTTGCTAGATTCAGCAACTTTAGAGTCAAGAACTCCCTTTAACTCAAGTCTCTGTTCCTTAAAAGGAGACAATTCTAGAAGAATGGACAGGCGGTAAGCCCTAGATTTATCCATATCCTCGTCCTTTTCTTCATCGAGGAGCAAGTCGTAAATGTCCTCGTCTAAATTCTGTATTTTCGCGAGGAAACATTCAATCTGACAAACCACAGTGTCAAGGACGGTAATAGAGAGTGAGTCCAATTGTGAATTTTGTAAAGCCTTTAAAACTTTAGAGAAAATACCCCTTATATGGGCTCTTTGTCTTTGGAGTTTTTTCAAGTCCTCAGACTCAGAGAAAGGCTTTTCGTTGCTAGTCATCTTGAAACAGCAACCCAAACAAACTTGTCACCAAATTCACAATTGTATAACTTTCGTATGGAATACTGTCTTAAGGCTCAACCAATAATACGGAAATTTCATCAAGTTAATTTAAATACATTAGAAGCCCGATTTAACGAACTAATTCATCCAAGGTCCAGTCCGCTAAATTGAGCGAGTGAGTATTGGTGTAACAGTGTTGCCAGAGCGGATAATAAAAATGATACGTACCTAAAAATTCCCTAGTGTACGCACACACACATACAGTATATATATATATTATTGTAAGTGAATTATAGGCAGCACAATCGTGAATTGCAAATGAACAGCAACGTGCAGTAATTTGTTGCAACATGCGTGTATTTACCTGGTTGTATTTTACGGGAAGGGGAGCTATGCTCGTGGGGTCCCGTCTTCATATCTCATTTTATCTAAACTATTTCTAAATTCATGTATTGTTTTTGCACACACCACTTTCTCATCTAACTTGTTCCAACTGTCTATTACTCTGTGTGTGTGTGTGTGTGTGTGTGTGTGTGTGTGTGTGTGTGTGTGTGTGTGTGTGTGTGTGTGTGGTGTAACAATGATATGAGCTGTCTGTGAATTTTGCGGAATATTAGTCATAGCTTCGTGTTTGGTTCGATGTACATAATTCTAGCGATTAATAGGACTGGGCAGTTGGTTTTTGGATAATGAGCATTATTGTTGTTGTTGTTGCAGAAAACGTAGTTCGTTGTTATAGAAGTATTTTTCGTGGTGATTACTCTCGCGTACTGATTTTGAATTTTCCCATCAACTTACCGTTTCATTATATTGTTTTCCTATTATACTATCTATTTCTACTTGAATATATTTCTGCTACAATTATACTTTATACATATACTGAATTATATATTATTGTATTGTAGTGACGCAGCCACAGGCGGTCACACACTTCCCATAGTTGGCAAGAGGTGAATATGAGCTAGCCAATCAGGAGCCAGCAAATGGTTCTCGAGCGGCTAGCGACCTCTCTTGCCAACTACGCTGAGCCGCGAGCAACCCTTAAATAGGGCAGCGGCGGCTAGTCAGGAGAGAATGGTAATAGCCACGGCAGCAGCAACAACATCTCGTCCAGTCTTGTAGCAGTTCCATCGAGCCTCGCCGTCATCAGCCGCCACCGCCTCTGACGTTAGGCTCACCATCCAGCTACGACTGATCAGATCCACTAACCAGTGGCTATTACTTGTGGTTTTACCAGAGATTAGAATAAGAGACCAAAGTGAATTTCATTTTCCCTGGCTTGTTCGAACCAAACCACTACAGTATATATATATATATTTATACATATATATACATTTATATATACTGTGTATATATATACATATGTATATATATATATATACATGTATATATATATATATATATTTATATACATATTTATATACCTCCAAAGTACTAAATTATAAAATTTTCCTTGACTCCACCACCACAATCTGGTAACATCTGGTAACATTGGACTCTGAGACACGCATGTGGCCAGTTGACGGAAAATGCTCAACTAAGCTTACTGTTCCCGCTAAATTGAGCTATTTCTGTAAACGCGCATCTAACCAGCTAGCAGAAAATGGTCAACTTAGCGGACCATTTTTGCTAAATTGAGCATTTTCGTTATTGCTATTTGCAGTTTGTTAATTTGAGCTTCCGCTATATTGAGATTCGTTAAATTGGGCTTCTACTGTACAACAGTTTTTACACAGAAAAGAGCAGCAGACAAAAGAAGGGAAACCACGATTAGTAACAACAGAGGCCACCAAGCTCACAGTAGAATTCAATAAACTTTGAAAGAATATGGATATAATAGTGCCCCCTCATTCGCCGGTAAATTTCCCTCAAAGAAAACAAAGGCCTCAAACGAGGAAATTAGCAAAGTCCAAATAAATTCGGTACGAAAAAACATCAGGAAACCGGGCCTCGTAACCACCTATCATAACTTTAAGTAATAAAGCGCTAGATAGCGGCATACGACATAAGGGGGATATCATTTAAAGTCGAAATTGACAGCAAAAAAGAAGTTAAATTAAAATATCAAATATTAAATTCTCAAATTAGAGAAAATTGACTAAATTTGAAAGAATTAATCTCACTAAAATCTGAGAAAATTGAACCTATGGCAACTGTGGAACAATAAATTCAATGGCAAAATCTGAGAACTTACTTGTTAGCATTCTCGGGTCTCACTAATTGCCGAACAAACCGAGAAAAGCCGAACAAAACAACAAAACCCAAACAAGGACAGGTTTTGCTCAAATGCACACTTCTATATATGTATGGTTGCATTATCTGAAGTATTTTCTTTAAGATGTGTGATTTCCATGTAATATGATAAAAGAGAACTTACGTTTTTATCCTCTGCAATTTTACTGACCCCAGCTACGACTCGTCCAGCCCGCCGTCTATGATCACTGGTGGTATGGATCAAACTACACTCTTTTAAGTTTCTTACTGTTGTGTTATTAGTGTAATAGACTGCATATAGTTGAATTATTTGAACTCTTTTTCTTTAAAATATGTGATTTTCATGTAATTTGACCAAAGAGAAGTTATGTTTTAGCCTCTGCAGTATGACCGACCACAGCTACAAATACCGTAACAAATTAGCATATGGTTGCATTATTTGAACTATTTTCTTTAAAAGGTGTGTTTTTTTTATGTAATTTGATCAAAGAGAAGTAATGTTTTTATCCTCTGCAAAATTACCGACCCCAGCTACGATTCGTGGTTACAAATTTACCGCTAGCCTGCCATCTATGTTCTGCGAATGCAGATCATCACTGAGCGTCAGGGTTGCCAGATTGGCGTTTTTAATGCCAAATTTTGTATTTTTTGGAATGTTTTTACTGTGTTTGGCAGGAAAATTTGTTAGGTGGCATTTTTGAGAATTTGGCATTTTTGGGGGGCGTTTTTAAATGCCCGGTCGTGATGAGAGATCACTCTTTTACTTGTATCAAGAATTAAATGATGATGTATATGAATGATATAAATTTTTCTTGGTTATATCATGTGGGAAATGTTGTCAAGATTTTGTGCCTAGCCAAAGGATGTTTCAGCTCTTCTTTAGTGAAAATATGTATGAACGGAGTAGTGCATCAAACATTTGTAGATCTGATGATGCTTTTGATTATATTTAGACAATAGAAAAGTCACAAATGTATTTTTTATCTATGTATGTCAGAGTCTCTAGGAGGTTTAATAAACTGGTTTAATTTATTGTAGAGGATACCAAAAAGTTTACTTAGGAACTTAAACGTAATATATGGAGTAATACATTTTATTTTAGTTATTAATATTTTTTCTTTCTCACATAATACGGAGTATAATATATTTTATTTTGGAAGTTCATATCTTTCTTTCCTTTTCACACAGTCTTGAAGTAGATTTATTTCAGAGGATGGTGGTTTATTACAGTACCACTAGAATTAAATGATGTACATGAATGATATAAATTGATCTTGGTCATATCATGTGACATTGTTTTATATTGGCTAGTCAACAGTAATTTTTTTTATATTGTAATTGTAGTTATACATATTATTTTTAACTACTTGATCTTGGTTACATCATGTGGTATTGTATTATATTGGCTAGTCAACAGTAAAAAATATTTTTCATATTGTAATTGTAGTTATATACATTATTTTTAACTACACATGTAAAACCAAAATACAAAAAAAAAATCTTAAAATTCGATAAGGATTTACCGAAGTTCGCAAAGTACTTTAGTGAGAAACTGGTTCCCTCTTTGCATTCTCATGTGTTTCAACTTCAACAAAATCATAATCTTCTGTTCAAATTGACCAATAACAACTGTGAAAGTATGAACCACGCTCTCACCTTCCACCCACTAGGGCACGACAACTCTCCCACTGGGGTGCTGTTACCCGCATTGTATATTAATGTATACATCCATGTACATAATTTATACAATAAACCTTTATTAATTGATTAACCATTGTCACATTTAGTCTTTGGACATTTAGTCTTCGGAAATTTAGTCTTCTGACAATTGATCTTCCTTTGCAAAATAACTGTGGTCTTCGGGCATTTAGTCTTCTGGACAATTAGTCCTCATCTTCAAGTTATAATAGGATAACCCGCTTAAAATATCTGTATTAAGAAAAAAAGACAGATTGAAATTCATGTATATACAATTCTTTATTATTTATAGACACATATGATATACATTATTTTCAATACAATGTAATATAATCATTCAAGAATGATTGAAATTTATGTATAAATAATTCTTTACTATGTATAGACACATATGATATACATTTTTCAATACAATGTAATATAATCATTCACTTTAATAAGTTTACAATTATGTAAGACGAGTAGAATCACTGGTATTTGTCAACGTTGTAGCACAGATATCATCATGAAAAACACAGTTTATTGAAACTTTTAGTTCATGATCGCAGACTTCTTCCAACACGATGAAGGAAATCATTGGCATTTGATATGCCATCGCAATGCTGCTCGCACATGTATTTAAGTTTATTCTGAAGTTGGACATGTTTACGCTTAACTCGTTTCTTTGTTTACTTAAAATTTAGATCACCAAAATGCCATTATTATATTTTGAGCACCAACATAACTACTTTGGTCATTCTTTATTTATACTTTATTTACTTTCATTTATTTATTTATGAATGAATGGATGAATGAACAACATAAAAGAAATCCTTTTGGTGCCAAATAAGTCGCTTAATGCACGAAACCTGTTTATTATCTAACTATACCTTTGCATTTATTTATGTATTCTATTTGTTATTTACATTATTATAGTTTCTATTTATTAATCTTTTGTTATTATGATTTTTTCTCATATCAGACCTAGATATGGGCCAAAAGGTCTCCTGTCGGCATGCTCCGCCTTTGTAATCCTTTGTAATCTAGCAACAATTATCGAACACGAGGCCCGAGCGCGCCTAGACGCGTGAGACCGGGACATAATCCTGCCAGAGCGAGATTCCTCAAGAAGGGGGAAGTCTCGGGTAGCAGTACTTTCGGTAATTTCGGTGTGGTGTAGCACGTCAATCAGAGATAGAGACTAGGGTAAATGACAGGGCGTAATCGATGTGATGAGCAATCGAGCGTGAATGTTTTCCATTCAGAATCTATCATATCTCTGCAAATAAAAATGTAACTTCTCTTTGATCATATTATATGGAAATTACACCTTTTAAAGAAAATAATTCAACTATATGCAGTCTATTACACTAAAAACACAAGTGTTTCTAATTAGAATGAACTTTGATCCATACCACTCAGGCACAGATCCAGGATTGTTATGGGGGGGGGGGACCGATAAGCGATAACCGATACTTGAAACATGCCGAGAAACACCCCTAAGAATATAACAAATCTTAAATTCAAACTTGCCCAAGGTTATAGGTGTCAATGTACTTGGTGTATTGCACAAAAATATTTGTTCCCTTTTTGTGCTCCCTGCAACAAACTACTATGGTTATACAAACAAGCAACAGTTTATCCTCGAAGCACCAGTTCGTTACGCAAGAGTTGCACCAGTACCCAAGGGACATCTCACCGAGTTCTTGGAACGTAGCTTGCGGAATATCTTGGCATTTGCGATGGTACCACTTTGAAAGCTACAATGGGATTTGAATATAATTGGTGCGTTATCCCAGTCCATTTTGTGGTCTTCTTGGTTGGCATGATGGAACACGGCGCAGTTGACATCAATATTTAATGGAGTTTTTGTATTCCTTTTTCATGTATATACAAAATATGTATTTCTATTCAACTATGTACTTTTTGCATTGAATATGTAATATACGAAAGCGCTCTGCTTCATCAGTTGCTTTTTAAGTGGTCTACTTTGCATAATACAATGTATGCAATGTCATATTTCATAGCCTATAAATTTTGTATAGCGTTTTTAAATAAAATTTGATGAAAATTTTGTATTTAATTGTATGCAATATTCATGTAATCTTTATATTATAAAGAAATAAACAACAATAGTTTTTGAAATAAAATTTTCACTCTACATTTATTCAAGTTAGTATGCAAATGTGCCCCCACATGTTCGAACCTCACAAGAAATTCTATAAGTATAATGTTTTTGGCCAACTCCATCAACCACGCTCAGCAGGGTTGCCAGGTTTTCTACCAGGAAAAAAGCTAAATTCTGACAAAATGCTGCCAAAACCTGCCAAATTGTTTTTAAAACATGCCCCAAAAATGCCAACCATTACATTTTCTAAGATTTTATTTTTGCATTTGGTTTTACATGTGTAGTTAAAAATAATGTGTATAACTACAATTACAATATGAAAAATATTTTTTACTGTTGACTAGCCAATATAAAACAATACCACATGATATAACCAAGATCAAGTAGTTAAAAATAATGTGTATAACTACAATTACAATATAAAAATATTTTTTACTGTTGACTAGCCAATATAAAACAATGTCACATGATATGACCAAGATCAATTTATATCATTCATGTACATCATCATTTAATTCTAGTGGTACTGTAATAAACCACCATCCTCTGAAATAAATCTACTTCAAGACTGTGTGTGAAAAGGAAAGAAAGATATGAACTTCCAAAATAAAATATATCATACTCCGTATTATGTGAGAAAGAAAAAATATTAATAACTAAAATAAAATGTATTACTCCATACATTACGTTTAAGTTCCTAAGTAAACTTTTTGGTATCCTCTACAATAAATTAAACCAGTTTATTAAACAACCTCCTAGAGACTCTGACATACATAAATAAAAAATACATTTGTGACTTTTCTATTGTGTCTAAATATAATCAAAAGCATCATCAGATTTAGAAATGTTTGATGCACTACTCCGTTCATACATATTTTCACTAAAGAAGAGCCGAAACATCCTTTGGCTAGGCACAAAATCTTTGCAACATTTCCCACATGATATAACCAAGATAAATATATATCATTCACATACATCATCATTTAATTCTTGATACAAGTAAAAGAGTGATCTCTCATCATGACCGGGCATTTAAAAACCCCCCAAAAATGCCAAATTCTAAAAAATGCCACCTAACAAATTTTCCTGCCAAACACAGTAAAAAACATTCCAAAAAATACAAAATTTGGCATTAAAAACGCCAATCTGGCAACCCTGACGCTCAGTGATGATCTGCATTCGCAGAACATAGATGGCAGGCTAGCGGTAAATTTGTAACCACGAATCGTAGCTGGGGTCGGTAATTTTGCAGAGGATAAAAACGTTACTTCTCTTTAATCAAACTACATGAAAATCAAACCTTTTAAAGAAAATAGTTCAAATAATGCAACCATATGCTAATTTGTTATGGTATTTGTAGCTGTGGTCGGTCATACTGCAGAGGCTAAAACATAACTTCTCTTTGGTCAAATTACATGAAAATCACACATTTTAAAGAAAAGAGTTTAAATAATTCAACTATATGCAGTCTATTACACTAATAACACAACAGTAAGAAACTTAAAAGAGTGTAGTTTGATCCATACCACCAGTGATCATAGACGGCGGGCTGGACGAGTCGTAGCTGGGGTCGGTAAAATTGCAGAGGATAAAAACTTAAGTTCTCTTTGATCATATTACACATGGAAATCACACATTTTAAAGAAAATAGTTCAAATAATGCAACCATATATATATATAGAAGTGTGCATTTGAGCAAAATCCGTCCTTGTTTGGGTTTTGTTGTTTTGTTCGGCAATTAGTGAGAGCGGCATTCTCAGACTTTGTGGTCTGAAGTAAATCAGAAGTAAGAGGCTTTTGTTCAGAATATGTGAAAAGGTCCCTTGCTGTCAGGTTTCAAGATAAGCGTCTCCTCGTCCAGAGCTCTGGGAGTGATCTAGTAGACTGACTGACGAAAGTGGCCATATCCAGCGGGACACTTATGTGTTTGAAAACTCGAAGCCACGGGTTAACTTTAGCCTTAAGCAAATTCTCAAAGTTTCCCAATTTTAAGCCAAAATTACTTTATAAATTCAATAAATATAAGGGAGGGGAGTTTAATCCTATTTTATCTAAAGTTACGATGGGTGTGATTTGAAGATTCAGAAAAGGTTCCTGAATCAAAAGAAACATACAGGTTACACAGAGTGATAAATATAAACATGTTTCCCAGTCTCACTTTTTTTTTTTTACATCACTACCAATGTTAATATTAATTTGTGATACTAACATATAGGATTCAAAATACTCAATGATAACTAGCTAATGAGAGTTAAGAACTGCATATGCAAAACCCAATTTGAATTAACCTAACCTATCCCCCAGGTAAACATACATATGTTCACACATTTTTTTCTTAATACCTACTGGCGCCACTATAAGTTTGCGGTACTATATATGGAGTTCGGTATACAATTATAAGAGATTACCAATGACACAGGTAATTACTGCCGTGAGAATAGTAAACATCTTCATTAATAACAACGCATCTACCCCTGCTCAGAATACACTAACACTTACACTGCCAAACGGGAACTGAAGTGTTGCAAGTGATGTGAACACACAACTCATGCACTAAGCTACCTTACCACTATATGATTGCACTTACGAGTTCACGAAGAAAGCATAATTGTTTGGCTTGTACAAAGCACATCCACGAAAACAAGCTCAACAAATAACTGAAAGAACGCAACTCTAGGCTTGGCAGACTGTGGTGTTATATGTAAACACACATGCGTAAGGGCGTAGGTATAGCTTTTCAATTTTCTAGGCTATAAATTTTTCTATTTTCACATTTCTACTTTCTATTCTGTGGTTTAGGTTTTAGATTTCTATAGTTTATATCTTATGATTTATATTCTATATCTTATGTTCTATTTTTCTGTTTTATATATCTATATTTTGTATCTAATTATGCATTGCTATTTCTATTCTACATTTCTATTTCTGTTTTATATACCTACATCTTTTTTGTATTTGTATTTATACATTGCTATTTCTATTCTACATTTCTTTTTCTGTTTTATATCTTTACACGTGATTTGTCCTATGTGATTATATATCCAAATCAATCCCAACCAATAAATACTACGTAAAATGTGTTAATGGTTAATATAGTTACGGTAATATTACATGTCCTATTTTCTCTTTGGCAACATTCTGAAGCAACGAATTATCTTAAGAAATGAACATATATCCTACAGGTCTGTGAATGAGTGACATCCCTAAAAAATGTTACAAAGGTATTTCATTATCGTCATAAAGATATTTATACACAAGTACAAGACTCCGTGGCGCGGATGGTAGAGTCCCAGACTGTCACTACGGCGGTCCAGGTTCGAATCCTGCCCAGGGCTGAAAATAATTTCAGTATCACTGCGCTTCGAGTCGTTACTCCAATTCTCGTGGGCGGAGAATTGGGAGGGTGTATGAGTGTAAGGTTAAAGCATTGCCTATAGATCGGTCATACATGAACTCTGAGCTCTCTTTCGGGAGGGAAAATAGCTGCCGATCACGAGTCCAACACGTGATCCAAAGACCAACTTGGTGAATCACATTAACGCACACTCACGGGGCGAAACAATAGCGTGTACAAAAACCATACACGAATTTAAGGCCAAACTAGACACTGCGAGATAAGGCGGGACAACGAGCGTAGTTCCCGTTCCCGTAAGATACAACTAGGTAAACATACATGCATCACATGCATTAATACATACACACTCATATACATATTGTTACAAAGGTAATGTTAGGTTATGTAAACATCATTTGTATTGCGTACTTTGGTACGCGGGCATATGCGTTCACGTCGTACGCCAGCCAGCTAGGTGGCCAGATTGGATCGGCGTACCCGAGGCCAGGCAGAGTCCCAGAGAGGTAGCCCGAAGCTTGCTTAAGGTGTTTCACCATGTCCTATGTTTGTACTTTTACTTCCGCAGTGTTACTTGATGAATCTAGTGTCAGATGATGGAGAGGCACAAGATCACGATGTGACGGAATAGAACAATGCGCATTTCTGAATGCAGTAGAGAAGTTGTTTTGCGTATTCTGTTAAATAGGGATATCTGGTTCCCCTCGTGAAAATCTTAGTTTACTGTGGTGAGGCCGTGTTTGTGGGTTATGGTATAGTGATACTGTGCATTTACGGATTTATTATATTGAGCACAGTGTAGTGTAAGTTGCTTTAGCGGTAAAGTTGAGTTAGTGATTGTTTACATGGTGTACGATGAGTTTAGAAATAGATTGCAAAAGAAAAGAAAAAATGGGTATCTTTTCTCCCTCTGGAAGTAGCCTATATGGTTGTATAATTACCTTTTTATGCTACTTCAGAAGCGAGTAGAGTAGATAAGGTTTAACTGCTGTCAAAAGTGGGTTTAGATTGAATTTTCGTTGAATGTCGTGGTTTTCATTTCTTAGTAGTTACGAAACAGAGAAAAGATGGTTGACCATGCCACAGTCAAGATGTCGTCGGATGGTAACCATGGAGACGACGTGTTCACAAGTGATAACACCGAGATAAATAAATTGGAGGGCAAAAGCCATACAGAAGTAGGGAATAATTTAGAAACGATGATGGGAAAATGGAGGAACACTTGCAAGAATTTAGATAGGCTATCTTATACATGGATGGGGTGGTGCGAGAGGTGAATGCTAGGGTAGTGAGTCAGGGATTGGAGATGGTTAAAGAAAATGGAGAAAAGTGGGAGGTGAGCCAGCTGTTGTTTGCGGACGACACTGCGCTTGTGGCAGGGTCAGAGGAGGGATTGAGGAAGCTGGTGGCAGAGTTTGGGAGAGTATGTGATAGAAGAAAGCTAAAGATAAATGTGGGTAAAAGTAAGGTGATGAGATGTACAAGCGGTGAAAGTGGCAGTAGACTGGAAGTGAACATTAAGGGAGAGTGACTGGAGGAAGTGGATAGTTTTAGATACTTGGGTGCAAGTGTAGCAGGAAAAGGTGGAGTGAAGGTGGAGGTAGAATGTAGATTGAGAGAAGCGAGTAAATGCCTTGGTGGTTTAAAGAGTGTAATGAGAAATAGACATTTGGGAATGGATGCGAAGAGGAGACTGTATGAAGGAGTGATTGTGCCAACAGCACTGTATGGGGCAGAAACGTGGCACATAAGAGAAGAAGAGAGAAGGAGTTTGAATGTGTTTGAGATGAGGTGTCTGAGAAGTATGGTGGGGGTTACTAGACTAGATAGAGTGAGAAATGAGGAGGTGAGGAGGAGAACAGGGGTGAAAAAGGATTTGGGAGAGAGGGTTGATGAAAGAATATTAGGATGGTTTGGACACATGGAAAGAATGAGTGAAGAAAGACTAGTAAAAGAGGTATGGAAGGCAGATGTGGAGGGAGTGAACATGATGGGACGTCCTAGGATGAGGTGGATGGATGGGGTGAAGGGGGCTTTGGGGAAGAGGGGAATGTCTGTTGAGGAAGGAAGGGAGAGGACGGAAGACAGAGGTGAGTGGAGAATGGTTGTATATGGATGATGTTGTGACTGCATGAGGAGAAATGGGCGGGGGGGGGGGTAGTATGTGTGAGTAAATTTTGACATAGCCCGAAGGGATTTCTCCCCGTCCTCTCCTTATATGCAAAGGGGGACGGAGAGGGGGGGTCGCCGATTAAATGAAGCGGCCTTGCTGTGGATGTACTGTGTCTTGCGACACTGCTTCTGACCCAGGGCGGTGGGCAGGGTGCAGGGATGACCCGTCATCCAGGAGGTGCTCAGATGAGAGGAAGGGTGGGAGGGGTGTGGAGTGTATTTAGGGATGAAATGGGTGGGAGTGTTTTTATGCCTTTCCCTTTTTGGCTACCTCCCTTGTAAGGGGGAAAAAGCCTTGGTATATGTATGTATCTTTTGGGGATATCACGTCTACCTTTATTACTACACACAGAATTTTCTAAGAAATCCTTACAAAGTCCCAAACGAGTGTCAAGAAAAAATATGCTTTACTTAATAAAGTCGGAGGAGAAAAACCCTGAACTATCACCACACAATATTTATTACTACCTCTCCTGAAATTGTAAAAAAAAAAAAAAAAAAAAAAAAAAAAATACATTATAAAGTATACCATGAATCTCACATATATTACAAAGGCAGCATTTATTGACAGTATATATACTATCATTGCGGACCATCCTGCTGGACGTCTGAGAACCGAGCACGTTGATTGGTCCGTTACTCCCTCAAGGACCACCTTGACAGTAGGCAATGATGGGTTGACAGAGCCGTCTTATGCTCGTGACCTCTCCCAGTGTGATGTAAGCAGTTTCTACCAGTCTTCTATTTCTTTTGCATAAGCCCGTTCGGAGAGGTCGTGCCTCTTCCCATTTTGGCAAATGTCCGTGTGTCTCAGTGTATGACTAGGGAATTTGTTGTTCTGCGGTGCATAGCAAGACTGTGTCAAGGTGTAAGCATTGTGGTTTCCTGCATCCAAGTTCTGCTTGTACGTTTAAAGACTCGGGATGCCACTATTGTGGTCAACAGGGCCATTTAGAAAATAATGGTAGAATTAAGCAAAAGGATGCATACAAGCAAAATAGCTCTAAAAGTTTTAAGAACAAAAACGTCAAACCAGTTTCTGAACCGGAACCGGAACATGAAGAACACCAGCGTAGTGCTTATAATGTTGCTGATAAAAACACGTTGCTGAAAGTCTCTTGTAATTGTCTCAAATCTGTTAAACCAGAAATGTTCAATTTCGTGTTAAATGATAAATCTATACCTTTAGAGATAGATTCTGGTTCATGTGTTTCATTGTTAGGTGAAAATTGGATAAAAGTACTAAATGTTAAAATGACTCCATCTTCCAAAGAATTGACTGCTTATGGAGGTCATCAAATAAAGGTAAAAGGTCAAGTTGATCTTGTAGTAAGGTTTAATAACTATTGCACAAATCATATATTTTTTGTTACTGATTCACACTGTAATGATTTATGTGGGAGAGATCTAATGAACAAAGTAGGCATAAAGATGAAGCTTTGAAAGTGAACTCAGTAAATGACATGGATGTTTCTGATAATCCTAAACAACTTTTGGATAGTTATAAAGTAAGTGACAATTTACCTATTAAAGGAGTTGAAGCTAAAATATATGTGAAAAAAGATGCTACTCCTAAATTCATCAAAGCAAGGCTAGTGCCCTTAACACACAAAGAGTTAGTTGATATTGCTATACAGGAGCTTGTAGAAAATGAAGTCATAGAACCTGTAGCTTATAGCGATTGGGCTTTACCCATTGTACCCGTCTTGAAAGATTCAGGGAAAATGAGAATTTGTGCTGATTTTAAGCATTTGAATGGTCAAATTAATATTGAGAAATGCCCACTACCTAAGCTTGATGAAATGTTGGCTACAGTTGGAGATAATAAGGTGTTCTGTAAGCTTGACTTGTGTAATGCATATTTGCAAATAAAGGTTTCTGAAGACCAGAAATACCTTGTTATCTCAACTGAAAAGGGATTACCTTTTGGAGTGGCATCAGCGCCGGGAATTTTTCAAAGGTACATACCACAGTTATTAGGTGATATTGATGGTTTAATTGTTTATTTATATGACATCCTTATATGTGCCAAGTCGAGAGAAGACCCAAGTAATAAAGTTAAGCTTGTTTTGAATAAATTGGCTAAAGCTAATGTCATGTTGAATCTGGAAAAATGCGAGTTTAATAAAACTGTCATTGATTTCCTTAGCTATGTAATTTCTGGAGAAGGCTTATCTCCATCACCACCAAATAAGGTTTAAAGCTATTCGGGATGATCCTGTACCAGAAAACTTGCATGAGCTACAGTCATTTCTTGGATTAGTCACCCACTATAGTAGACTTATCCCCAAGTTTTCTGAAATTTTGTCACCACGCTATGAGTTAACAAAAAACAATGTCAAGTTTGTATGGTCAAACCAGTGCCAAGTAGCTTATAATGTCATTAAAGAAGCTTTATGTAAATCTAGTGTCTTATCATGCTTTACTGGGAGGCATGCACTCTCCGATTGCCACCTAGTTTAGTATCTTATTATGTATTTGAAATACTTCTCAAATTTGGCTTTCCATAAATAAAACAAATCATTAGGCATATATCTAATTCTATTGTTTCTTATGTTACACTAATTTTGTATTTCAATAGTTTTTTTGTGTAAAAACAATGACAAAATATCTAATACATATTTATCTGATAAGGAGTACAAACAAAAGATAAATATTAATGACTGATTACCTTCATTTAGACTCAATTCCATTACCAATTCTGAATTTTTTTAGTTCTAGCCTCTACTTATTTCAAGTCTTTTCTGTCACCCATTCTTCACACAAAATATCTACATTTATTGAATTGCCATATATTTGGTAGCTTTTCAACCTCATAAGCATATCTAAATGATGTTCTCCTGAACAGTTTCCAAGTTTGTTTTTTATGGACTAAAACCTCGTTCACAATCTGCACTAGATGCTACGTTACTCCAATATTCCTCGACTTTGCTACATTACAGAACAGAAAAGTAAATACCACCGTTTATGTAAAATTTTATATCACTTTGGATTTTTTATTAAAAAAAAAATAATAATAATAAAACAAAATAAATAAACCGGCCAGTTATTTCAGTAGTATCTTCCAGAAAAGCACGTTCACAACCAAATGAGAACAATTTGAAATAGATATCATTGATCATTCTTGTACCTCATCATCAGGGAATTTGTCATGTCAATGGATGTAGCAGTTTTCAATATTTCATCCATCCATTCACTAGCAGCTAGCAGTTTGTTTGTATTTCATATCCTTTGAATTTGACATAATAAAATTTGATAAAAAAAAAAAAAGTGTATTCAGTTGTCAGACCATCAGGGTCACTTGAGGGGGCAAAAGTTAAATATGCTTCTTGATTTATCTCATTTGAATGAACAAGTACTAGTAATGAATAACTGCTGAACATACAAATGGTCTCAAAATGTGAAGCAGTCATTAATAGATTCTCAAAATCATATCTTTTGTTTTGAATTCATTATCATGAACTTATATGATTTTTCTAATTACATTTCAATTTCATCTTGAATACCTTGTTGTACACATTTTTCCTTTTGAACGCTAGTTGTAATACATATGTAAATGCACACATGTGCGGAACTTAGAGGGAACATTTTCTATTGCACAGGTCATACTGGAATGACTTCTCTCCAGTGTAGGTCACCATGTGAGGACTGAGAGACCTCTTTGGTGAGAATAGAGCAGAAGAGCACAGGTCGCACTGGAAAGGTTCCTCTCTAGTGTGGGTCCGGATATGCTCTGTGAGGAGAAAATCATTTCTTGAGAAAGCACAATCACAAAGGTCACAGTGAAAAGGCTAGGTGGATCCATATGGTGTGTGAGAGCATCCTTTTGTAAGAAAGCCTTGTTGCCCAGGTCACACAGGAAGGGCTTTCCTCATAAATGGATCCTTGTATGCTTTGTTACAGAACCCTTTCTTGAGGAAACAGAATCACAAAGGTCACATTGGAAAGGTTTCTCTATTGTGTGGATCATCATGTGAGCTTTGAGTTGATACTTTTGTGAGAAAACTTTATTGTACAGGCCACACTGGATTGGCCTCTCTCCTGTGCTGGTCCTTATATATGCGAGAGAATCCTTTCTTGAGAAAACAGAATCACAAAGGTCACACTGGAAAAGTTTCTCTCCTCTGATGATTTTCATCTGCTTAATGAGAGAACTCTTCTCTGTGAAAGTAGAATCACATAGGTAACACTGAAAAGGCTTCTCTTCTGTGTGGGTCCTCATAAGCTATGTGAGGTAGCCATTTTGTGAGAAAGCAGAATCACAAAGGTCACACTGGAAAGGCTTTTCTCCTGAGTGGATCCTCATATGTTGAGTAAATCCTTTCTTGAGAAAGCAGAATCACAAAGATCACACTGAAAAGGCTTCTCTCCTGTGTGGATCATCAATTGATATTCAAGGAGATACCTTTCTAATAAAACTTTATCGCACAGACCACAATGGAATGGCTTCTCTCCTGTGTGGGTCCTCGTACGTATTTTGAGACTAAGCTTTTCTGAGAAAGCAGAATGACAAATGTCACACTGGAAAGGCTTCTGTCATGTGTGGGTCATCATATGTTGTTTGAGATTACCTTTTCATGAAAAAAGCAGAATCACAAATGTCACACTGGAAAGGCTTCTCTCCTGTGTGGGTCCTCATATGATTTTTGAGATGACTCCTTTGTGAAAAAGCAGAATCACAAATGTCACACTGTAAAGGCTTCTCTCCTGCGTGGTTCATCATGTGAGATTTGGGTCGATACTTTCGTAAGAAAACTTGATTGCACAGGTCACATTAGAATGGCTTCTCTCTTGTGTGGGTCCTCATATGCCGTGTAAGAGAGCACCCTTTTGAGAAAGCAGAATCACAAATCTCACACTGGAAAGGCTTCTCTCCTGTGTGGGTCCTCATGTGACTTTTGAGATTACTCTTTCGTGAGAAATGAGAATCACAAATGTCACATTGGAAAGGCTTCTCTCCTGTGTGCGTCCTCACATGACTTTTTAGAGTACTCTTTTCTGAGAAAGCAGAATCACAAATGTCACACTGGAAAGGCTTCTCTCCTGTGTGGGTTCTCATATGTCTTCTGAGATGATTCTTTTCTGAGAAAGCAGAATCACAAATGTCACACTGGAAAGGCTTCTCTCCTGTGTGGGTCCTCACATGATTTTTTAGAGTACCCTTTTCTGAGAAAGCAGAATCACAAAGGTCACACTGGAAAGGCTTCTCTCCTGTGTGGATCATCATGTGAGATTTGAGTCGATACTTTAGTAAGAAAACTTTATTGCACAGGTCACACTGGAAAGGCTTCTCTCCAGTGTGGGTCCTTAAATGATGTGTGAGATAGTCCTTTCTTGAAAAAGCAGAATCACAAAGGTCACACTGGAAAGGTTTTTCTCCTCTGTGGATCCTCATATGCTTTATGAGAGAACTCTTCTCTGTGAAAGTAGAATCACACAGGTCACACTGGAAACGTTTCTCTCCTGTGTGGGTCCTCATATGCCGTGTAAGATAGCCCCTTTGTGGGAAAGCAGAATCACAAATGTCACACTGGAAAGGCTTCTCTCCTGTGTGGGTCCTCATATGACTTTTGAGAGTACCCTTTTCTGAGAAAGCAGAATCACAAAGGTCACACTGGAAAGGCTTCTCTCCTGTGTGGGTCCTCATGTGTCTTTTGAGAGAACTCTTTTCTGAGAAAGCAGAATCACAAATGTCACACTGGAAAGGCTTCTCTCCTGTGTGGGTTCTCATATGATTCTTGAGATGACTACTTTGTGAAAAAGCAGAACTGCACAAGTCACACTGGAAAGGCTTCTCTCCTTTGTGGGTTCTCATATGCTGTGTGAGATTACCCTTTTGTGAGAAAGCAGAATTACAAAGGTCACTTTTGAAAGGGTTTTCTCCTGTGTGGGTCCTCATATGCTGTGTGAGACAGCCCTTTTGTGAGAAAGCAGAATCACAAAGATCACACTGGAAAGGCTTCACTCCTCTGTGGATCATTATGTGATTTTTAAGGTGACTTTTGTGACATTTGAGATCACACTTTTTTGAAAAAGTAGAATCACACAGATCACACTGGAAATGCTTGTCTTCAGTTTGGGCCATCATGCAATATCTAAGATGACTCGTGCTATAGCTGTGCTGCAGATGTCACACTGGATTCTCTCTATCGTATGACGCATATGGGGTCTACAGATAGCGCTTCCAAAAAAAGGTGATAGTTACCCTCATCCTAAAATAAAAAATATAATCATAGTAGATTGATATTTCTTTGTAATTGTGCAATACACTGTAATATAACTGTGGATATTTCATACACAAATCATCTCATACTCAATTCCCTTTGTATCTAAACTTAGTCTTCATACATACCATCACTTCATATAAAGTAGGTAGAAACACTACCAGATATGGTGCTACAATATATTACTTCTACCTTGCATACACACACAAACATACATAAATATATATATATATATATATATATATATATATATATATATACAAATATATATCTTTTTTCAACCACATTAACTTTTTAATTTTAATTCCATGTCATCACGGTCGACAGACAATGCGCTCGATGGAGACATATGCGGAACTAATACATAGTGAAGCAAAGGACTCGAACTCAGCTCCAACATACCAAGTGAACAGTGACTCTAACCACTGCGCCATCAAGAGAGATATAAGTTGAGCACAGTCTCTTATATTTGTATGCTTGAGTTACATACATATACAATAAATCTTATGCTCAACCCATCCTTGCTATGATGGTGCACCATCATATATATATATATATATATATATATATATATACATATATATATATATATATATATATATATATATATACAGTATATATAACTACAAAGTAATGTCGTAACACATTCGTAAAACTCAACGAGAACCCACTGTGTTGGATAAGAAATGAAGTAAATGATATCCATATATTTTAATCACGGACTGTGATCCTCTTCAGTGGAATACAGAGTAGTGGAGCAAAAGGCATGTCTATACAGTAAAAGAAGGAACATGGATAGGACTCAGGTAGCGTCTAATGCTTTGCGGGGCAGGTCACCCGCCTTCACCAAAGATGGTAATAATTTGTTGACTGCCCAGGTAGTAATGCAGTCAGGTGACCATTGTCCATATGATACATTGAAATTAGGAAATTCATTTATCAAGGATGATTCTATTATTTTCCTTTTAAAACTGCCCTTTGCTCCACTACTCTGTATTCCACTAAAGAGGATCACAGTCCGTGATCGAAATATATGGATATCATTTATTTCATTTCTTCTTACCCAACACAGTGGGTTCTTGTTAAATATATATATATATATATATATATATATATATATATATACATATATATATAAATATATATATATATATATATATATACGAGTATTATATACATATATATATGCACATGTATTCTCTATACATTCTTATACTTGCAAGTTTTCTTTTGTGTTTGAATGTTATTACAATGTGTTTAAAGTGTTTAAACAAGTTTAAACATGTTTAAAGAGTGTAGGACAGGAATTTTTAGGCTTAGACTATAAAAGTTAATATTTTTGGGCATTCTCTCTATATGGCAGATTGTTACTCTGTAAACCCCACAATTAATGGGGAATGACTGCAAATAATGGAATACACTTCCTTTAACAGAATTATGCTCACTAATTTGAGCTTTCCAGAATATTCACCTAATCATTGTAAACTTCCGTAAAATCTGGCTTCCGCAAAATAGGGACTCATTCAATTAGGGTTCTACTGTAGTACAATTGTGGGCAACTCGGGAGACTGGATAAAATTTTAAGGAAAGTATCAATGGACACACCTAGTTGATGTCAACTGGGGAGGACACAGAGGACATAAATGAGAGACCTGACCTACCCAAGCTGGAAGCAATCTGGACATGTGGGTCATAAAACCTGCTTGCAGTGTCTATATAAGATTACATATGGGAAGGTATAACCTCTCGTACTATAATTCGATGAATTGTAAATGATATAGCATAGATTTGCGCAGTGAATATCAAGAAAGTTTTTACTTGCTAGAATATAATCAGGGCACAGTGAATTCAGAATGAACTTCATGAATTCTTGATTTTCATACCAACGAAGGCAAGATGAACCCCATCCTCCAATAACAATGTACGGTAATGAAAGCATACAGGATACAAATGTTGATTATATAGATCTTCTATTTTTCTTCTTTTTTTTAACATTATTACCAATATTAATAATAATTTGCAATACTTATATGTATAGGATTCAAAATATTTAATGACAAGAACTAGCTAATAACAGAGGTAAGAATTGCAGCTGCGAGACCTCATCAGAACTTACCTAACCTACACCCTTGGTAAACATTAGATGTTTGCCCTTCTATCTGCCTATCTATCTATCTATCTATCTATCTATATATCTATATATATATATATATATATGTATATATATATGTATATATATACATTATATATGTATATATAATATATATATACATACATATATATATTATATACAAGGGTCACTATCAAATTGCAGTACTTATATATGGAGTTCGGAATACAATGATATGAGCTTGCCGATAACATAAGTAGTTGCAGTAGTGAGAATGGTACACATCGTGACAAATACCCACACATCCATCGCTCAGAAAGCCAAACACAACAATGCGAAACGGGAACTGAATTGTAGCAAGTGCCAAATGCGAACAGACAACTCATGCATTCAGTTACCTTACCACTATATGATTGCACTTACGAATTCAAGAAGAGAGCACACTTGTTTGCCCTGTACATAGCACAGCCACGAAAACGAGCTCTACAAATGGCTGCAAGAGTGTAACTCCAGGCTTGTCGGTCTATGGCGTCAAATGTAAACACACATGATACAAGGGCGTAGGTGTAGAAGCACTTCAAAAATTGATGTTTTTTTTTTTTAATTAACAAAAAAATGATCAACTGATTTGCATGAAATTTACTGTGTATGGTCTCTGTTGTGATCTTCATCATCTGTAAAAAATTTCAAGAGGTAATCCAAAAAATTGCATGATTTCACGAAAAAGCTATTACGCCCCCCTTAAGGCCACAGTAGTCACTAATGTGCTTTTATCACAACAATTCTGTGTAGTTGCCGTAGACATTATCCCCCGATACTTTTACACTCCAACTGCCACCTCCTGATCACTCCATTTTATCTAGTAAGAGAGAAAAGGTTAGAAAAGGACGAGACATTAACAAATCCTCCTCAACGCAAGACAGAAAAAATGACTTTGCTAACGATTCCTCCCCTAGTTATAAATGTCCAAGAAAACGAAAAAGTACTATCTGAGGAAGACGCGACTCTAGAGACTGGACCTGAATAATATACCCTGCAGGATACTAAAGGCCAATGCTGGTGTGTTGGCTCCCGTCCTGCAGGCAGGTTACATTTTCACAGACATTTCATACCGGATATCTTCCCCGTGACTGGTTCTTGGTAAACGTGACACTAATTTTCAAATCCGGTGACAGAACCCTCCTATCCAATTATAGGCCTGTCTCGATTACCTCAGTCCCCTGCAAATTTTTAGAACATATTATCCATAGACATACGATGGACTACTTTGATAGGCAAAAAGTACTGATTGAAAATCAGCACGGCTTTCGGCCTAAACGCTCGTGCGAGACGCAATTATTAGAGACAACAATATGACATATTCCAATTACTTCACCTCAAAATTAGACAAGTAGACGCCATATTTTAGACTCTGCCAAAACCTTTGACAAAGCCCCCCCCAAAAAAAAATATATATATATATATATGGCATACGAGGACCACCTCTTCACTGGATTAAGACGTTCTTGACTTTCGAAATAAACAACTTAATGTGAGGACGGAGCCTTTATTAGTTTGAAATTTCGCTTGTTACAGTTTATTCAAGTATTCTGAATTCTGAATTCCTAGGAAAGACCACCCGCTTGCGCGGGATCGGTTTTTGTGGGAGGGGAAGAATGTAAGAAAATGAAAAGATAGCAGCGTATGAAAGAAGGCTATTGCCACCGGGCGAATTAGCGAGCGATTTGGGGCAGTTGGTGGTCGTGGCTCGGGAGAAATGGACTGGGAGCTTGGGCGGGGGCGCCGACGCCGGGATTAGGATTAGGATCACCAACAAAAGTTTAGAAAATGGTAGGAGGCGTAGTAGTAAAGGTGGAAAACGGAAAAATCTTTAGTGGGAGGTAAACTGAAATGAAAAGATGTAGTATAAGAGAAAGTTAGAAAGGAAGCGAATTTTAGTCGAAGAAAAAGTAAGTGTAGATGTTTGTGCGTGTGGCGTGGCTATGTTCGTGAGAGGTGTGTGTGTGTTTCTTACGGGAAGTGAGTAGAGTTCACTTCCCGTGTGTAGAGCGCGTTCCTGTTAAGCCACAGGTGGGGCCTGAGTAGCCTGCTTTTCCCCAGGTTGGGTTTGAGATCCTGTAGAGTTGATCCAGTGGCGGTGCGAGGGGGGGGGGCGGTGTAAACCCGTCTGCCGACGTCAACGAAGAGGTCGGCCGGCAGCAGCAAAGGGGATATATCTCCTCGCCACCACCAGCGAGCGTGTAGAGCGCGTTCCTGATAAGCCACAGGTGGGGCCTGAGTAGCCTGCTTTTCCCCAGGTTGGGTTTCAAGGTCAGTAGAATTGATTCAGTGGCGGTGCGAGGTGGGGAGGGGGGGCAGGCGGGCGGGTGTTGTATGATCTCTTTCCTTCCAATCACAGCTCTGAGAACAGAGAATTACGCGATTGGGAATTGTGTGTAAAATGTCAGAAGTGTAAACTCGCTCACCAGCGTCAGCAAAGAGGCCAGCGTTAGGTTGCGGGCCGGTTAGACAGAGAGGTGTCCCAAATCTCTCCGTCGACCAGCCCGCGATTAGATTGAGGGTTCTGAGTGAGAGACAGTTTGGGCCTCTACTAAGCCAACAAGCAAGTGTGCGTGTGCCTCTTTTCTTCCAAGCACTACTCTGAAAACAGAGAATCACGTGACTTGGGACAAATGTGTATATGTCTTGGTGTAAACCCGCCTGCCGACGTCAACGAAGAGGTCGGCCTGTGCCAGACCGGCAGCAGCAAAGAAGATATATCTCCTCGCCACCACCGGCCGGCGAAGATTCCTGGGCGTTTGTTGAGAGAGCTGGAGTGTAGAGACGTCCGACCTCTAGGAGCGCTGTGTATATAGTCGTAATGCACATGACTGAGATTAGATAAGAAGAACGGGGGGAACAGGGGGAGGAGGGGTCACTGAATATTAGGAAAGGTTAAGGAGAAGGTGGACCAAATGTCTGGGAACAGGAAAGGTTAAGGATAAGGTGAAACAATTGGCTGTGTGAAGGGCATTAGCTCACAAGCGAGGAACAAAGATCTAAGCTATCCATAGTTGCCCTCCATAATCCCTCCATAATCCCCCCTCCCCCCCCCTCAAAGTCGTTATCCACTCTCAGTACACATTTGTTCATCCTTTTGTTCTTCGATTGTGAGCTCATGTCATTCACCCAGTCAATTGTTTCATCTTATCCTTAATTAACCTTTCCTGCTTCCAGACATTTGGTCCACCTTCTCCTTAACCTTTCCTAATATTCAGAAACCCCCATCCTCCCTTCCTCTCTCCTCCTGTTCTTCTTATTTAATCTCAGTCACGTGTAACAAAGGCTCCATCCTCACATAATGATTATTTCGATAGACTTGTCGGCAACTCTCATTTTCATACGCGTTCTTGATTTTTAGAAAACACGGCGCTGTTCTTAAGTGTGATCAATATTGAACTATTCCTTTAACTTCTGGAGATCACCAGGCTACTGTCTTCGGACCTTTCCTTTTCCCTTTTTACACAAATCTCCCATTATCACTTTCCTCTATTACCAGACTCTTTGCGGAAGATGTTTAGTATATAGGCAGACAGGTAACAGAGACGATTGCCTTCAACTACAAATTGACCTACGTGCCCTAGAAGACTGAGAAGGCAAGTGGCTAATGACATTTAGACCTGACAAATGTCACCACATCAGATTCGCCCGTACTAGCCAACTTACCCAATTTACCTATACACTACATAGTACAAAGCTAGACATAGTCTCCCACCACATATCGCTGATCTTATCCGCGTTCTTCCCTGCTTCTTCTTCCTCTTCCTCAATGACGAAGACTTCTTCCAGCTTGTTTCTCTTTCGCTCGTATCGCCTATCAATCGTACCTTAGCTGCTTATTCTGTATATATTCATACCCACGCCACATTCATACCACGTATTCATTAACTGAGATTAATTTGAATATACACTGATTACATAGGATAAGCTCACATGAATATATATATATATATATATATAGATAGATAGATAGATAGATAGATAGATAGATTATAGATAGAAATGTATATATATATATATATATATATATATATATATAATACAAAATAAATATAGAAATATGAAATAGAAATATATGAAAATATACATGTAAAATATATTAGAAAAAATTGAAATATAGAATATTAAATATGAATTATAAAATATCAATAATAAAAACATAAAATATAATATATAGAATTGAAAATAGAAACAGGAAAATATAAGAATATATAGAAAATTGAAAACCCTACGCCCCTACGTCGTGTGTGTTTACATATATCGCCCTAATTCCTAATACATCAAGCCTGGAGTTGCACTCCTTCAACTATTTGTAGTTTCTTTTCGTGTCTGTGCTTTGTACAGGCCAAACAAGTGTGCTTTCTTCTTGAATACGTAAGTGCAATCATATAGTGGTAAGGCAACTTATCGCATGAATTGAGTGTTCGCATGTGGCACTTGCCACACTTCAATTCCCATTTGGCAGTGTATTTGGCATTCTGAGCCGGGTAAATGTGTTGGTATTGATCAAGAGGTTTACCATTCTCACAGTTGCAGTTACCTGTGTCATCGGCAAACTCTTATCATTGCATTTCGAACTCCCTGTATAAGTACTCTAAACTAATAGTGATGCCAGTAGGTATTAAAAATTAATCAAATGTGTGAACATCTGTATGTTTATCAAGGGGAATAGAGGTTAATTGAAATCTGGTCTCACAGCTACAGTTCATAACTCTATCATTAGCTAGTTATCATTTAGTACTTTGAGATCCTACATATAAGTATTACAAATTAATATTAATGATTTAACAATGTAAAACAAAAATTGAAATGGAAACATTTTTACATTTGTTAATGGGGTCTAGGTGAATTCACCGACAACAATTCATTAACATGCTCAATTTACCGATATACATAATTCATTGAAAATTACAAATGAAAATATTCTAATTTGAAATATATAACTAGCTCGTGTTTTCCTCCTTGATTTAGCATGCTTTTATCTTAGATAATGAAATAATTACTTTCTTAGCCTTTATTTAGGATACTATAAAAACAAGGTAGAATTTCTTTTTGTAGTATTTATCAAGAATAGTTAAAATTCTTTAATGACGGAACTATTGAAAATGACAAATTAGTATAAACTAAACTTGAAACTACAAATTGGTTTACTTAAAATCAGAAAGCTAGGTTATGGGCTATTGCTCACAAATAATCAATGACGTTGCTATATGAAGGATATCTTTCTACAATGTTTTTTATCCATTCAGAAGAGTCACAATATTTCTTTGTGGTTGAGATGAAGTACCAGCCAAGTATTGATCCAGCAACCTGTGTCTCAAATGTCCTATATTAAACACAATAATGGTAAAAACATGGATAATAATACTACCAACAATAAATAGTCATGCTGTCAATCTCAGTGGTATAAATGTCTATGAAAATAAAAATAATGATACAAATATATATAAGAATTAACAAGAAAAATATTGACACCAATTGTAATGATAGAAATAATGATGACAGAAAATGAAAGCAACTGATGAATAAATAAAAATGTAAATAAACATCAACAATAAAAATATCACTAGAGAATTTGACAGCACAGTGCATAAACAATGCTAGAGAAATTTCACAGCTGAATAGTAACGTTAGAGACACCAACAGTAAACTGACAGAGATGGAAAAGACTGTGGATGCTCGGCTATCTGGAATTGAGGCAGTGCTGAACAAATCTCCTACACAAGCACAGGATAAAACCTACTTAGAAGCTCTGGAAAACAAACTTGACTCGATTGATAAAAGAAGAGCTACATCACCTCAAGCCATTGAACAGAAGGTCTCCAACATCTCTGCAAATGGTCAGGGCCCAGAGGGATCAGTTGTAAGTTGTGCTAAAAAGGTTGACACAAGAGAACTAAGACAGTGCCTTACGGAATTGGAGCAAATTGAACAAAGAAAACGCAATTTAGTTATCTTCAAATTTACCGGAAGAGGAGACACCCGAGGAAGACCTCCAGTCTGTTACACGCATGATTAGGGAAGAGTTCGAGCTAAACATTAAAGTTACTACTGCAACAAGATTAGGAGAGGCTACTGAAGGCAGAGACTGCCTACTGAAGATAGAACTGGACTCAGCAGGAGACAGGAAAATAATATTAGGTAAGGCTAAAGAATTGAGAGATAGCAAACATAATGTTTACCAGAATGTTTTCATCCGACCAGACCTAACAAAGCAACAACAGATTGAGTAAAAAAAAAAATTCATAAGCTCACTCAAAGAACTAAGGCAGTCACATCAAGGAAAAAAGTGGGTAATCAGCAAAGGCAAAATAATAGAACTCAAGGACCAACAAGAACCATATCCCCAGTAGGAAACAATGGCAACTCAGCCAGGCCAATTTCTTCATCAAAAGATTTAAAAGTGTGTTATACCAATGTTGATAACTCAATTATGAGCAAATATAATTCTCTAGTAGCATTAAACTATGCCAATGATTATGATGTAATCACACTAACTGAGATTAACCCTAAGATGGGAGCAGTTCCTGATCAGTCAGTGATGTCAATTCCGGGGTATGATTTATTTGTAAGCAATCTCACAGCCCACAGCACTAGGGGAGTCAGTGTTTATATAAAGAGTATACTCAGAGCAAGGCAAATCTTCCCGAACATCCCTGAAGCATATAATGATAGTGTGTGGCTGACAGTAAAGGGGGAAGGTAACAATGCTCTACTAATCGTTACGATCTACAGAAGCGGTGGTACCCCCCCAGCATAAGCCATACTACAGGAAAGCAACCTAGACAACTCTCTCTTATGGGCGTCCTCAACTGGTCATACTCATAAGCTAGTAGTGGGAGACTTTAACCATCCAAACATGACATGGAACCCCACACCAGTCATTTCAGCAAATGAAATGAATGTAAGTCCACATACCAAGTTTGTAGAATGTATAAAAGATACTTACCTACACCAGCACATTACTCAACCCACCAGGTATCGAGAAGCACAAAGACCTACACAAGACAACCTTATATTCACCAATGAACCAGAAATGATTGAGCACCTCGAGATGCTGGATCCATTGGGGGCAAGTGATCATGTAGGTATACAACTTAGGATGATGCACAATACAGACACACCACCAGCCCGTAGGACCACATACGGCTACAACAAGGGTAATTATGCAGCAATGAAGGAAACTCTCAAAATAGATTGGGAGGAGGCGCTAAGAGTGAAAATGACTGAGGAAATGGCAGACTATGTGGAGCAAACCATTCTGCAAGCTGTAGCCAAGTGGGTGCCTACCAAGACCAATCTCCTGAATAGACTAAGAAAAAACCTCTCTGAATGAATAGAACAGCATTGAAAAAGGTCAGGAAGAAGCATCATGCCTGGATAAGATACTTAGATACTAAAGATGGACAGGACTACCAGAGATACATTGAAGCCCATAACTCTGCTACACACACATTACGGAAGGTTCGAAGAGAGTTTGAAAGTAAACTGGCAAGTGAAGCAAAAACAAACAAGGTCTTTTGGAACTATGTGAATAGTCGCCGCAAAACAAGTTACATTGGAAATGAAGATGGAGTCTTTGTGATTGAGGACAGAGACAAGGCGGAGGTACTGAACAAGCAATATTCTGGTGTATTTACCAAAGAAAATATGATGGCTTTTTCCAATATTTGCTAACAAAGAATTGCAATCAGAACTTAGTACATCTATCATCAAGGAGAGAGTGTTAAGGGTTCTTGAAAAATTAAGAACTGACAAATCACCAGGACCTGACCAGATTCACCCCCGCATACTAAAGACATCCTGGCCACACCACTCTCAATTCTGTTCAGAGCCAGCCTGGAAAGAGAAGTGCCGAATCAGTGGAAGTCTGCCACAGTTACTCCAATCTACAAAAAAGGAGACAAGTCCAATCCTGCTAATTACAGACCAGTATCACTTACCTCAGTAATTTGTAAAGTTCTAGAGCGCATCATTGCAGAAGACATCATGAACCATCTTAGAGCAAACAATCTTCTGCAATCAACAGCATGGATTTACACCTGGAAAATCAACCACTACCAATTTGTTGGAGGCCATGGAAACCTGGACTGAAGCATCAACCCCTTCAATACGAGCCAAAATCTCGCGGGCAGCATTAGCTGCCAGATGTGCGATGCTGCGTCATAGTACTTGCATTATGAAAAATAAAGTCACCGCTGTATTAATCGTTTTCTCTTTCACCTGTGAATTTTGATAACCATAGAAAATATGCTGAAGCCAGTTTACAGAGTATGGGGGTCACACAGGTACAACTACAATAAATATAATCAAGACGCCGACATTGGCATCCTCACGTACCCACTTGCTCCTCATGACGCCTACGTAGGCATCACCATATGGAAGGGGTTAAGTCACAATCTTCCAGTAGATGTTATATTTATGGATTACGCCAAGGCATTTGATACGGTTCCACATGAGCGCTTGCTAGCTCAACTGGCCACCCTTGGCATTAGAGGCTGTACACTGAATTGGATTAGGGGTTTTCTAACAGGAAGAGAACAGCATGTCAATGTCAATGGCTTGCTGTCAGATTGGTACAAAGTCACCTGTGGTGTTCCTCAGGGCTCTGTGTTGGGAGCCCCGCTATTTACCATGTTTGTGTCCGATGTGCCAGACCTCTTAGACAATTACATCTCTATGTTCGCTGGTGACACCAAAATATTCCAAATAATAGTACACGAAGATTTCCAGCATTCATTGCAGGGTGACTTGGACAAGCTCCAAACTTGGGCTTGCAAGATGCAAATGCTCTTCCACCCAGAGAAATGCAATTATGCACTAGGGCCCTAACAACCCTCAGAGGAACTACGAGATGTCATCGAACAATGACCTACCGCACTCAGTACTCGTGGCAACAGAGGAAAGGGACTTGGGTGTCATTATAGACAACAAGCTGAAGTTCTCGCAGCACATTTAGGCACAGGTCAATAAAGCGAACAAAATCCTGGGAGCCCTCAAGCATACCTTTTGGGCATTGGACAAGACAGCCTTTCTACATCTATATAAAAGTCTAATCAGACCACATCTAGAGAATGCCTCAGTGATTTGAAGTCCAACTCTGAAAAGGGACAACAACATGCTGGAGCAAGTCCAGCAAAGAGTGACACGGTTGGTGCAGGGACTGTCCCATCTCTCCTACCCTGAGCGACGACTAGCAAGCCTTCAACTTCCAACACTACAATTCTGCAGACTACGAACAGATGTCATTCAAACTTTTAAGATCCTCAAGAATATTGACAACATAAACTACACTAAGGAATGCTCAACATATGGGAAGGCAATGTTTAAACCAGCAAGAAATACAGCCACCAGAGGACACAACTTGAACGTCCAAATACACCATCAGCCTGGTCCAAGAAAAGGTTGTCTTCCAGCTCGAGTTTCAGAAGTCTGGAATAGATTATTGCAACACACTGTAAATGCTACCTCACTAGAAACCTTCAAGACAAGACTTGCCAAGGAGTGGGAGAACCGGTCAGACCTTTACCAATATAGCTTTTTGTATTAACCAGTCCATTAGCCAAAAGGGTTGCCATACCAAAAGAAAAGACATCAAGAAATTATAAAGGTCTTATTACCCGAAGGGTATCAAATGACCTCTACTGAAGGTGAATAATGAAAACAGAGAAAATGAGAACCACTGATGTAGGTGTCGCTATATTGTCGTCAGGTTATCTGGGACTGTCTGAACGGTCCGTGAGAGGTTCTGCTCACATCTACATCCTCTGGGTCTCCATTCCTTGATTGCGTATGAAGATTTGGTTCTGGTCCATTTTACGCCTCTGTCCTCTTGTTGATGTTGATGACATGGAAAATGAAAACAACTGAACCAGAACCAAATCTTCATACACAATCAAGGAATGGAGACCCAGAGGATGTAGACGTGAGCAGAACCTCCCACGGACAGTTGAGACAGTCGAGGACAGTTCAGTTAGTCCCGGATAACCTGAAGATAATATATCAACCCTACATCAGTGGTTCTCATTTTCTCTGTTTTCATTATAATTGGTGGTGTTTACAAAAACCATTTTACATTCTTTAACAAAAACAAATCATTCGCTTGAAGGATGGCATTGGACATTTGAGACACAGGTTGCTGAACACCACCCTGATATTTGGAAGTTTTTCGACTGCCTGAAGAATGAACAAAACTGTAATGAAATCAAAGTCGATCAACACTTAGCTGGTACTTCATCTCAACCACAAAGAAAGAAATATTGTGACTCTTCTGAATGGATAAAAACATTGTAGAAAGATATCCTTCATATAGCAATGTCGTTGATTATTTGTGGGCAATAGCCCATGATCTGATTTTAAGTAAACCAATTTATAGTTTTAAGTATAGTTTATATTAATTTGTCATTTTCAATAGTTCTGTCATTAAAGAATTTTAACTATTCTTGATCAATACTACGAAAAGAAATTCTACCTTGTTTTTGTAGTATCCTAAATAAAGGCTATGTAAGTAATTATTTCATTATCAAAGATAAAACCATGCTAAATCAAAGATGAAAACATGAGCTAGTTATATATTTCAAATTAGAATATCTTAATTTTTAATTTTTGATGAATTGTGTATATCTGTGAATTGAGCGTGTCGATGAATTGAAGTATTTGGATATGAAAAAGTTCACTACGATGCAACTCACGAGACATAAAAGAAATTCATGAGGGGCATCTCTGTCACCACAGTGCATAATGGAAGGTCTATCCCCTCCCTTCCCCCTACTCTTGCAATATAGAGCGATTGAAATGCTATGGTTGGTAAAATCATCATCCATTTAGCTGTCAATTATTATGACATTTCCAGGATGCACCACACGGAGGTGGATCATACTTTTTCATATCTAAATATTTCCATTTCCAATCTGAGTGTTACTCTTCCAACCATGTACGTTGATACAACTGTATTCAAAGACTCAAGAAGATAATATGAGATGATGAAAGTCATAATTGTCACTTTTTAGCTACATTTATTGATCAAATGATCTCAGCAATTAGGTTGTCATCTCCAAGGTGTTGGGAATTTATTGCTTCATGTGCAGTTTTGGTAATATCATCAGATGTAAATGTTACATAGCATAAATTGGAAAGACAGTCATCATTGTATTTCAAGATGAATGCAGAGAATTGTTCCAACAGGCTTAGATGCAGAATGGGTAGAATGATATGATCAGGGTGTGTGGACATTGATTAGATGTAGAATGCCAAGACAGGACTTAAAAGACCTGCTGGGTCTTCCAGCATGAAATATAGTGTCAGGAAGAATACAAACTTCAGCTGTACATACATAGTATTACCAACATAACCAGAGAGTGACATTTTGAGGGCCTGGTTGACCACCCGTTGAGGACCAGAGGATTTCAATCTTATAATTACATTCAACAAGAACCCACTGTGTTGGATATGAAGAAATGAAATAGATGATATCCATATATTTCGATCACAGACTGTGATCCTCTTCAGTAGAATACAGTATTCCACTGAAGAGGATGACAGTCCGTGATCGAAATATATGGATATCATCTATTTCATTTCTTATCCAACACAGTGGGTTCTTGTTGAATATACGAATGTGTTACGACATTACTTTGTAGTTATAATTACATTTTGTATTTCAGGATGAGGGTATTATCACCAATTCTTTGGAAGAGCAATCCATAGATTTCATATATGTCATATGAAGAGAATGTGGTGTAACATCGGTGGTACAGACGAGCCTTTCCAGTGTGATCTGTACGATTCTACTTTCTCACAATAGGGTAATCTCAAATGGCACAAAAGTCACCTCAAAATCACATGATGATCCATGCCGGAGAGAAGCCTTTCAAGTGTGACCTATGTGATTCTGCTTTCTCACAAAAACGCGGTCTCACACGGCATATGAGGACCCATACAGGAGAGAAGCCTTTCCAGTGTGACCTTTGTGATTCTGCTTTTTCAGAAAAGAGTAATCTCACACAGCATATGAGGACCCACACAGGAGAGAAGCCTTTCCAGTGTGACCTGTGCAGTTCTGCTTTTTCACAAAAGACTAGTCTCAAATGTCATATGAGAACCCACACAGGAGAGAAGCCTTTCCATTGTGACTTTTGTGATTCTGTTTTCTCAAAAAAGAATAATCTCACACAGCATATGAGGACCCACACAGGAGAGAGAAGTTTCCAGTGTGACCTGTGCAATACTGCTTTTTCACTAAAGTGTACTCTTAAAAGTCATATGAGAATCCATACAGGAGAGAAGCCTTTTCATTGTGACATTTGTGATTCTGCTTTCTCACAAAAGCTTAGTCTCAAAATACATACGAGGACCCACACACGAGAGAAGCCTTTCCAGTGTGACATTTGTGATTCTGCTTTCTCAGTACTGAGTAATCTCAAGAGACATATGAGGATCCACACAGGAGAGAAGCCATTCCAGTGTGGCCTGTGCGATAAAGTTTTCTTAGAAAAGCATCCCCTCAAATATCACATGATGATCCACACAGGAGAGAAGCCTTTCAAATGTGATCTTTGTGATTCTGCTTTCTCTAGAAAGCATTCTTTCACACAGCATATGAAGATCCACTCAGGAGAGAAGCCTTTCCAGTGTGACCTTTGTGATTCTGCTTTCTCACAAAAGGGCTCTCTCACACAGCATATGAGGACCCACACAAGAGAGAAACCTTTCCATTGTGACCTTTGTGATTCTGCTTTCACAAGAAAGGGCTCTCTCACACAGCATATGAAAACCCACACAGGAGAAAAGCCTTTGCAGTGTGACCTGTGCAATTCTTCATTTTCACAAAAATCTAAACTCAAAGAGCATATGATGACCCACACAGGAGAAAAGCCTTTCCAGTGTGACCTGTGTGATTCGGCTTTCACACAAAAGAGTAATCTCAAAAAGCATATGATGACCCACACAGGAGAGAAGCCTTTCAAGTGTGATATTTGTGATTATGCTTTCTCAGAAAAAGGTAGTGTCAAAAAACATATCAGGACCCACACAGGAGAGAAGCCTTTCCAGTGTGACCTTTGTGATTCTGCTTTCTCAAGAAAGGATTCACTCACACAGCATATGAGGACCCACACAGGAGAGAAACTTTTCCAGTGTGACCAGTGCAATTTTGTTTTCACACAAAAAAGGTCTCTCAATCATCACATGGTGACTCACACTGGATAGAAGCAATTCCAATGTGATATGTACAATGAAAAATGTTCCCTCTAAGTTTTGTGCTATTGCACAAAGAAAAGAAAAATGTGTACACAAGGTTTTCAAGATTGCATAATTTCATGATAATGAATTCAAAACAATAGAAAGATGTGATTTTAAGAATCTATCAATGACCTTTGAAATGTAAATGTGTAATTTCATAGTTTTACATGTAGTTATGAGATCAGTTGAACTGTATTTAGCAGTTATTTATCACCAGTACTTTTCACTCAAGTGAAATAAATCAAGGAGCATGTTATAATTCCCTCCCCCCATCTCAAATTAAATAGTCCTGATAACTGAATACTTCATATGGAATATAGTGATGACTGAAAAGAGGACGAAAATTAATGTCAAAAAGAAGTAATGAACATCAGTAGAGGAAATAAACAATTAGATAAAAGTATTGGAAATGAAAGGCTGAGGCAGGCCACAATTTTCAAGGTTTTGGGAGTCAAGAATGAAGAGGAGAACAGACAAGAAATTGAAGCTATTAAGAAAATCAACAAATTTAACCAAAATGTCAGTGGACAAGAAAGCCAGAGCAAAATTTGGAAGTTAAAAATTATGATATAGGAAAAGGGAGCCCCTGGAAAGACCCATCCCAACATTCTATTTGACTTTATTTGAAAAGGGTAAACAAAGAAAAATTAAATAAGGTGACACCCAAGTTTGGTAAACAATGCACATGTGTATTTTTTAATCTGTAGCCATTTGTTAAATTATATATATAAAAAAAAAGAATAAAATATAAAAATAAAAAGTAAATAATCACAAAATTGCAAAAGACTGATCCACCATGTCGTCAAATTGAAAGGAACCAAAGGGGGTGATTCTAAAATGAACTGCTAGGTACTAGTGAATAGCTTGATGAAATAATGAAAACTGCTACACCCATATACTGGACAGAATCCCAGAAGATGAGTTACAAGAATGGTCAGTGTTTGATGTTTACTCTTTCACATTGTAATTTCTCATTTAGTAGTGAGCATGTTAATGTCCTTTGTCTTTAATATCATAATTTTGAGGCTGAGATTGACTACAGAAAGGATTGGTCTGTTTGATGGTTTGAAATTTTCTTGTCAGAGAATATATGAATATAAATGACAACATCTTGACAGGTTGTGAGAGAGGCAGAGGGGAAAACACACAAATAGAACGAGAGTTTATTATTTAACTAGTTTCGCACTATGGTGCTTCTTCAGAAGCACCATAGTGTGAAACTAGTTAAAGAATAAACTCTCGAAAGAATAAACTCTTGTTCTATTTGTGTGTTTTCCCCTCTGCCGCTCTCACACACACACACACACACACACACACACACACACACTTTCAACGAACGGACGGCTTGAAGAACGCTCTGAAGAAAAGTGCAGATTGTGGATACCAACGCAAAGAGAAGTGCCTTTTTGTATTTGCAGGGTGGGGGGAAATTGCTCGTGGGGTAGTGGGAAAGTAAGGAAAGAGGAGAGGGGGAGGGATTGCTGGGGAAATGGAAGGTAATGAGGAGGTGGAGGAAATGGCCCTGACGGGCCGCCGTAAGGTAGACAAACGACCCCAAGACGAGTTGGATGATAACGACATGTCTAATAGGAATGTGAAGATTAGAGGTATAGATAGGAGCAATATAGCAGAAAGTGATGAGAATATTTTCAAGGGATTTAAAGAGAGTGGGGGAGACACAAACCCCCCCCGACTGACAAGACTAGAGAAGAAGGTTGATAAGGTGATCGAGGACTTGGAGAGTAGGTTAGGTCATATGAACACCATTTTACAAAGGGTTGAAAGATTGGAAGAACTGGAAAAGGCGAATAAAAACTTAACTGATGAAATAGAAGAACTAAAAAGACAGTTAAGAGAGGTAAAGGGGGAGAATGAGGAATTGAAGAAGAATAGTAAAGAAAACAGAGAAACGATAGCTAAAGAAAGTAAAAATTGGAAGAAAACCCAAGAAGGAAATAAGATTTCATTCACTGACATAGTCAAACAGCAATTGAAAGAACATACTGAAGACTCAGTTATTAAAGTGATGAGACAAAAGGAGAATATAGTAAGGGATTTAGCAGACAAGAAGAAATGTATAATTATATTAGGAATGGAAGAGAAACACAACACAGATAGAACCACAAGAATCAAAGAGGAAAATGAAAAAGTAAGCCAATTACTAGAATCAGTTCAGGAAGATGAACCAGGAATTATGAAACAAATCGAAGAGAAATTTAGACTCGGAAAGTATAGCACAGACAAGACCAGACCAATTAAGATTAAATTCAAGTCACAAACAACGGCAGAGAATATCTTATCCAAAACAGGGAAACTAGCAACAAGAGAACAATACAAAAATATATGGATAAAAAGAGAAATGAATAAAGAGGAAAGAGAGGAAGAAAAGCAGAAAAGACTGGAAGCTAAGACAAAAAACGAGAACAGAACGGAGTCAGAGAAAGAGAGATTCTATTGGAGAGTAGTGAACATGAAACTAAGGAAGTTCGACATACAAAAGAAAAACATAAGGGAAACAGAGAACACAATGGAAGTGGCAGAAAACTAAGAGTGTCTTACACAAATATAGATGGATTAATAACAGGATTGAATGAGCTGAATGATTATTTGAAAGAAAAAGAACCGGACATAATGGGAATTGTAGAAACAAAATTAAAAGGCCCACTACCACCCAACAGTGTAGGACATGATGCATACAATTATTGGATTAGAAACAGAGAGAAAAAGCAAGGGGGTGGAGTTATGTTCCTGACTAAGAAGGATATAAACGTGAAAGGTGTCATATATGGAAAGAATACAGTAGAGATGATTATGATAGAAGTGGAAGACAGAGATAAGAAGAGCAGAAAATTTGTGATCAATTATGTGCCTCCGAAAACAGCCTCATGGGAGGAGAGTGAATATAAAAGTATGCTAGAGGACACAAAGATAGCATTAACTAAAATAATGGAAGACGGAGGAAGAATAGTTATGATGGGCGACTTTAATTGCAAAGAAATCTGCTGGGAAGAAATGACAGTAAAGAGTGGTGATGACTCATGGGGAAATGCTCTACTTGAGATGATTACTGACCATTCAATGACACAATGGATACAAGAGAACACTAGGTATAGAAATGAAGAAGAACCATCGAGGCTAGACTTAATAATTACATCTGAACCTAGAATAGTGGACAAGATTGAATATAAAACACCAATAGGTAAAAGTGACCACATATTGATTGAACTGGAACTTAATGAAGAAAAATATATGAAAAGAAATGAACAATATAGAAAAGGAAGAATGATGTATGAAAAAACAAACTTTGATAAAATAAGAGAATTCTTCCAACAAGAAAACTGGGAAGAAATATACAAAGAAGAAACATCAGTGGAAGAGAAATGGAATATTTTGACAAAAATTTACAAAAAAGGAGTGGAAAAGTATGTCCCAAGACAAAAACAAGAAAAAGAATATGTAAAATGCTGGTACAACAAAAGTTGTAGGGAGTTAAAAGACAAAAGAGACAAAGCCTGGACCAGATGGAAAAAACACAGAAGACCTGAAAAATGGAAAATATATACTGGTTATAGAAATGAATATGTACAAAAGTGCAGAGAGAAAAAAAGAAAATATGAAAAAGATGTTATAGAAAAGTGTAAAGATCAACCAAAACTATTCTACAGATTTGTAAACAATAAACTGAAAAACAAACAAGACTTGGAGAAATTGAGACAAGGAGGAGTTGAATACACTGAGGAAATGGAAATGGCAGAAATTATGAACAAACATTTTAAATCAGTGTTTACAAGGGAAAATATACAACCTGAAGAGATTGAGTGGAAAGAAAAAGTCCCCCCTATGGAAGAAATAGAAGTAACAAAGAATGAAATATTGACACACTTGGGTAATTTTGATGTCAGAAAATCGCATGGGCCAGATGAAATAGCAAACTGGATTCTGAAAGAATGCAGGAATGAACTGGCAGACAAAATACATAGCATAATAAGCAGTTCCTTAAAAGAAGGAAAAGTTCCAGAAGATTGGAAAAAAGTATAGTACCTATATATAAAGGAGGAAATAAAGAACCTACCAACTATAGACCAGTCTCTCTAACAAGTACAATAGCAAAAATTTGTGAAAGAATTATCAAAAGTAGATGGGTAAAATACTTGGAAAAAAACAACGTACTAAATCCAAGGCAATTTGGATTCAGACAAGGACGGTCATGCGTCACCAATTTAATATGTTTCTATTCAAGGCTAATAGATATGATACAAGAAAGAGATGGATGGGCTGATTGTGCATTTCTAGACCTAAAAAAAGCTTTTGACAAAGTACCACATAAGAAGTTGCTTAAGAAATTAGAATATGAAGGAGGAATACAAGGTAAATTGCTAAATTGGATGGAAGACTTTTTGCAAGAAAGAAAAATGAGAGTAGTGATAAGAGATCAGCACTCAAAATGGAATGAAGTAATAAGCGGTGTCCCGCAGGGAACAGTTCTGGCCCCAATAATGTTTGCTATATATATTAATGATATGGATGAAGGAATTGAAAGCTATATGAGCTTCTTTGCAGATGATGCAAAACTACTGAAAAGAGTGAAAACTGAAGAAGATTGTGAATCACTACAGAGGGATCTAAATAAAGTACAAGAATGGAGTAGGAAGTGGGAGATGGAGTTCAATACAAAAAAGTGTAGTATAATGGAATTTGGAAAAAGCAAAAACAGAATAACAGGATCATATAATTTGGGAGAAGAAGGAATAAAAAAAGTAGAAAATGAGAAGGACCTGGGAGTCATTGTTATGAATAATATGTCACCTGAGAAACATATAAATAAGATTTTTGGAGAAACTTATAATTTAATAAGAACAATCAAAGTGGCATTTACATACCTGGATGAAGAAATGGTGAGGAAAATCCTAATCACCCTGATAAGACCAAGATTAGAATATGCAGCAACGATATGGTCACCAAGTACAAAAAAATGTATAAAAAAAAACTTGAAAGAATACAAAGAGCAATCACAAAACTGGCACCAACACTCTCAAAACTATCATATGAAGAGAGACTACAAAAACTTAAACTACAGACACTAGAGCAAAGAAGAGAGAGAGGAGATTTGATAGCTATTTACAGAATCATGAAAGGCATAGAAATTACTGATAGAGAGAATCTGATAAAATGGGATGACAGAAATACAAGAGGACACGGAAAGAAAATAAAAAAAGACAGCTATAGAAGAGATTTGAAAAAGAACAGCTTTCCTCACAGAGTAATAGACAGTTGGAACAAGTTAGATGAGAAAGTGGTGTGTGCAAAAACAATACATGAATTTAAAAATAGTTTAGATAAAATGAGATATGAAGACGGGACCCCACGAGCATAGCTCCCCTTCCCGTAAAATACAACTAGGTACAACTAGGTAAATACACACACACACACATATATATATATATATAATCTTTTACTGAAATGGTGGTATTTGTTCATCAGAATGAGTTCTGTGACATGGCACAGTTGACGAATACTGAAACTTCCTTGTGGCTAGTGCAGACTATGAGCAAGGTTTAGTCCAATGAATTTAAAAAAAAATGGTGATGTTTACGAAAGCTGTTTTACATTCTTTACCAAAAACAAATAATTTGCTTGAAGGATAGCATTGGACATTTGAGACACAGGCTGCTGGACACCACCTTGATATTTGGAAGTTTTTCGACTGCCTGAAGAAAGAACAAAACTGTAATGAAGTCAAAGTCGATCAATACTTAGCTGGTACTTCATCTCAACCACAAAGAAAGAAATATTGTGACTCTTCTGAATGGATAAAAAACATTGTAGAAAGATATCCTTCATATAGCAACGTTGTTGATTATTTGTGGGCAATAGCCCATAACCTAACTTTCTGATTTTAAGTAAACCAATTTATAGTTTTAAGTATAGTTTATACTAATTTGTCATTTTTAATAGTTCTGTCATCAAAGAATTTGAACTATTCTTGATCAATGCTGCGAAAAGAAATTTACCTTGTTTTTGTAGTATCCTAAATAAAGCCTATGAAAATAATTATTTCATTATCAAAAATAAAAGCATGCTAAATCAAGGATGAAAACACAACTAGTTATATATATCAAATTAGAATATATTTATAATTTTTGATGAATTATGTATATCGGTGAATTGAGCGTGTCGATGAATTCCTGTCAGTGAATTCGCCAGATCCCTTATTAATGTGTGTATCCTGTGGGCTCTCATTGTTCTTAGATTTCAATTGGAGGATGGGGCTCCATCTTGTCTTCCCCAGTACAAAAATAAATAATTTATAAAGTTCACTGTGAATTCACTTCACTGATGATATTTTTGCAAATAGAAACTTTCTTGATATTCACTGCACAATTTCACGTTATATTAATTACAAGTCATTAAGTGATAGTAAGAGAAGCTATACCTTCCCAAATTTCATCTTATATAGACACGATGGAGGTCTCTATGTTCAGATCTCTTCCAGTTCGGATAGGTCAGGCCTCTGATATGTGTTCCTTCTCCTCCCTCAGCTGACCTGAAGGTATGTCTGCTAGTATAGACTTCCCTCAAAATTATAATTAGTCTCCTGATTTGGCCACAATTTATCAAGTCTCCTTTTGAATTGCACTACAGTAGAAGTCCAATTGCACTATAGGCAATTCACTCAAAGAATCTCAGTTGATCCCGCATTTTTGTTCGGCAGCCCTGGTCACCCTTTCCCCACTGAGCTGGCTGAAACCTCAAGCTTCCTTAAGATATATTTATGTTTCCTCACATAGCTCAGTGACTATGCAGTTCATACGAATTTCATGTACATCTAGGGATGAACCAGTCTTTGTTTCCCTATTTGTAAGCTCTCCATCTCGATAGTGCAAAGAAAGTAAGTATAGCTAGTATAAGGAATATAATTTTAATGTTTACAATATTTTACTTATTATCTCTGTGTCCAGTCATTGTGAGGCTGGGTGTGAAATTTAATGTCTTCTATGATATAAAACAGTCATGAATATGACTGTGCTTTCACATATCCCATAAAGTGACACATTAAAGAGAAAATGAAAGGTTTATATAATTATCTTTTGATACTGGATGGATGGTGGGAAGCACAGCATCTCACTACCTCCCTCCACCCCAATCAATCTCATGAGTCAAAATAGAACAGGATGAATACCCCTTATGGTTTTTGCATCTCAATTAGTTTACAACTTTCATCATCTCATATTCATTATCTTCTTGTGTCTTTGAATATGGTTGGAAGAGTGACACTCAGATCAGAAATTGAAGTATGTAGATATGAAAAAGTTCACTACGATGCAACTCACGAGACATAAAAGAAATTCATGAGGGGCATCTCTGTCATCACAGTGCATAATGGAAAGTCTATCCCCTCCCTTCCCCCTACTCTTGCAATATAGAGCGATTGAAATGCTATGGTTGGTAAAATCATATCCATTTAGCTCTCAATTATTGTGATGTTTCCAGGATGCACCACACGGAGGTTGATCATACTTTTTCATGTCTAAATATTTCAATTTCCAATCTGAATGTTACTCTTCCAACCATATACGTTGATACAACTGTATTCAAAGACTCAAGAAGATAATATGAGATGATGAAAGTCATAATTGTCACTTTTTAGCTACATTTATTGATCAAATGATCTCAGCAATTAGGTTGTCATCTCCAAAGTGTTGGGAATTTATTGCTTCATGTGCAGTTTTGGTAATATCATCAGATGTAAATGTTACATAGCATAAATTGGAAAGACAGTCATCATTGTATTTCAAGATGAATGCAGAGAATTGTTCCAATAGGCTTAGATGCAGAATGGGTAGAATGATATGATCAGGGTGTGTGGACATTGATTAGATGTAGAATGCCAAGACAGGACTTAAAAGACCTGCTGGGTCTTCCAGCATGAAATATAGTGTCAGGAAGAATACAAACTTCAGCTGTACATACATAGTATTACCAACATGACCAGAGAGTGACATTTTGAGGGCCTGGTTGACCACCCGTTGAGGACCAGAGGATTTCAATCTTATAATTACATTTTGTATTTCAGGATGAGGGTAACTATCACCAATTCTTTGGAAGAGCAATCCATAGATTTCATATATGTCATATGAAGAGAATCTCACACAGCATATGAGGACCCACACTGGAGAGAAGCCTTTCCAGTGTGACCTGTGCAATTCTGCTTTTTCATTAAAGAGTACTCTCAAAAATCATATGAAAACTCACACAGGAGAGAAGTCTTTCCGGTGTGCCATTTGTGATTCTGCTTTCTCATTAAAGGGTAATCTCAAAACACATATGAAGACCCACACGTGAGAGAAGCCTTTCCAGTGTGACATTTGTGATTCTGCTTTCTCAGAAAAGAGTCATCTCAAGAAATATATGAGGCTCCACACAGGACCTTTGTGATTCTGCTTTCTCACAAAAGGGTTCTCTCACACAGCATACGAGGACCCACACTGGAGAGACACCTTTCTAGTGTGACCTGTACTATTCTGCTGGAGGAAATCATTCCAGTATGACCTGTTCCATAAAAAATGTTCACTCCTAAGTTTTGCATCAAGTTTGTGCTTACACATGTTTTACAACTAGTGTTCAAAGTAAAGAATGTGTACACACAAGGTTTTCCAGATGAAATTGAGAGATAATTTTAAATATCATACAAGTCCATGACAATGAATTCAAAACAAAACATGTGATTTTGAGAATCTGAAAATGACTGTTTCACATAGAGTTTTGAGATTATTTGTACAGTGTTCAGCAGTTACTCATTACCAGTACTTGTTCAGTCAAGAGAAATAAACCAAGAAGCATGTTAAACTTCCACCTCCTCAAATTAAATAGTCGTGATGGCCTGATAACTGGATACTCATACATTTTTAATGTATCAAATTCTATTAAAAAAAATTGTGAAATGTCCTACTGAGACTTACTGTTCAAGAATAACAACATGAGGAAAGATGTTATTGGAAAAAAAGGCCACTAAAAGGGCCAAAGCAAAGATTGGAAGCTAAAATCATGATTTGAGAAAAGGGAGCTGCTGGATAGGCCCATCTCAACATTTTGCTTGACAGTACTTGATAGAGAAACCAAGGAAAAAAGGCGACATCTGCCTTTGGTAAATAGTACACATGGACATGGCCTGTATTCCATAATCTAGCCATTTGTAAAATTGTAAAATGATATAAAACATTCTCAGCATAACAAAATTGCAAAGAACTGAGACACCATGTCAGATTCAAAGGAAGCAAAAGGTATGAAGTACAAATGAACTGCTAGCTACTAGTGAATGGCTGGATGAAATATTGATAATTGCTACACCCGTTTATATGACAGATTCCTTGAGGATGAGGTACAAGAATGGTCAGTGATATCTTTATTTCACATTGTTATTTCTCATTTGGTAATGAACATGTTATTGCCCTTTGTCTTGTATATCATGATTTTCTGGCAGATACTACAGAAATAATTGGTCAGTTTAATGATTTGAAGTTTTATGTGTAAGTAAAAAGTAACTAAAAAGTTACATCAAAGGAGGATAGGGAGGGAAAGGTAGTTGCAGTGGGAAGTGCTAAGAGACCGATGAGTGAGGAAAATGGAGTAGACATAGGGAAGGATGAAGTGAAAGCAGCTGTTAAGATGATGAGAGCACGTAAGGCACCTTGGATGGATGGATGCCATGCAGAATGTCTGAAGAAAGGAGGTACAGTTATGGTGGACTGGCTGGTAAGGTTATTTAATGTTTGTTTAAAAGAGGGTAGAGTGCCAGAGGACTGGAGGAGTGCCTGTATAGTTCCGCTTTACAAGGGAAAGGGGGACAAGTGTGAGTGTAGTAGTTTCAGAGGGATCAACTTGTTGAGTGTAGTTGGGAAGGCTAATGGGAGGGTCTTATTGAGAGGATTAGGAGAGGAACAGAGGGAGTAAATGGTGAGGAACAGTGTGGGTTTAGGACAGGTAGAGGTTGTGTAGATCAGATTTATGTGGTAAGACATATGTGAGAAAGCTATAGGAAAAGGTAAAGATGTTTTTTGGGCTTTTATGGATCTGGAAAAGGCTTACGACAGGGTAGACAGGAAGGCACTGGGGGAGATACTGCAGATATATGAGATAGGAGGAAAGCTGTTAAGAGCAGTCAAGAGTTTTTACGAGAGTAATAGAGCTTGTGTTAGGATTAGGAGTGGAGAGAGTGAATGGTTTGAGGTAAAGATGGGACTTTGTCAGGGATGTGTTAAATCGCCCTGGCTGTTCTATCTTTACATGGATGGGGTGGTGCGAGAGGTGAATGCAAGGGTAGTGGGTCAGGGGTTGGAGATGATTAAAGAGAATGGAGAAAAGTGGGAGGTGAGCCAGCTGTTGTTTGCTGACGACGCTGCGTTTGTAGCAGGATCAGAGGAGGGACTGAGGAAGTTAGTGAAGGTGTGTGAAAGAAGGAAGCTGAAGATAAATGTGGGTAAAAGTAAGGTGATGAGATGTACAAGGGGAGAGAGTGATAGCAGGCAGGAAGTGAGCATTAAGGGTGAAAGACTGGAAGAAGTGGATAGTTTTAGATACTTGGGTGCGAATGTGGTAGGAAAGGGAGGAATGGGGGTGGAGGTAGGATGTAAATTGAGAGAAGTGAGTAAATGCCTTGGTGGATTCAAAAGTGTAATGAGAAATAGACATCTGGGAATGGATGCTAAGAGGAGGTTATATGAAGGAGTGATTGTACCAACAACATTGTACGGGGCAGAAACATGGAACATGAGAGAGGAAGAGAGGAGTTTGAATGTGTTTGAGATGAAGTGTCTGAGAAGTATGATAGGGGTTACTAGGCTGGATAGAGTGAGAAATGAGGAGGTGGGGAGGAAAACAAGGGTGGAAAGGGAACTGGGCGATAGGGTTGATGAAAGAGAATTAGGATGGTTTGGACATGTGGAAAGAATGAGTGAAGAATGATTAGTAAAAGAAGTGTGGAAGGCAGAGGTAGAAGGAGTGAATATGAGGGGGCATCCAAGGATGAGATGGATGGATGGAGTGAAAGGGGTATTACAAAACAGAGGAATGTCTGTAGAGGAAGGATGGGAGAGGACAGAAGATAGGGGTGAATGGAGAAGGGTTGTGTATAGATGATGCTGTGATGCATGAGGGGGAGTGGGTGGGAGATGGGGGTAAGGAAGCATGTATGAGAAAAAAATTTGACGCAGCCCGAAGGGATTTCTCCCCGTCTTCTCCTTTCCTGCATGAGGGGACAGAGAGGGGGGATCGTCGAATTTATGAAGAGGCCTTGCTGTGGATGTGCTGTATCTTGTGACACTGCTTCTGACCCAGGGTAGTGGGCAGGATGCAGGGATGACCCATCATCCAGGAGGGGCCAAGATAAGAGGGAGGGTGGAGGGGAGTGGTATATATAGGAAATGGAATGGGTGGGAGTGGTTTCTATGCCTTTTTTTTGGGGGGGAGGGGTACCCACCGTGTAGGGGGAAAAAGCCTTTGGTATATGTATGTACATCAAATTTGACACATGTTATTTGCTCTTCAGAATGAACAGTTCTGTAATGTGGCAAAGTTGAGGAACATTGGAGTATCTTAGCATCCAGTGCAGATTGTGAATGAATCATATAAAAAACAAACTTAGAAACACTTCAGGAGAATATCATTTAGATATGCTTATGAGAGTGAAAAGCTACCAATTATAGGGAAATTGAATAAATTTAGTTAATGTGTATAAAGGATGGGTGAATACCGAAGACGGAAACAAGAAGAAATAAATTAGAGGTTAGAACTAAAATAGTTGATAATTGGTAATGGATGTATATTTAAAGTACTGCTTATCAGATAAATGTAAGATATGTATTAGATTTTTATCAGCTCTCTCATTGTCTATCTCAGATAGGCTATGCATATATATGTCACACATTACAGATGGGCTATCTGTAATGTGTGACATTTCTACAACGGGTTACAGGTGATTTGAGGCGTGGGTCATATATAATGAAAGCAGTTCAACTTGCATAACGCCGCAATAATATACATATATTGTCCTCATTTCAGATGGGGAAGGAGTTAATGGTAGGGCTAGCGCTGATGGCTGACAAATTTTTAGCCCTTGCCATTAAAAAATCCACTTAATAAATTGATCTTAATGAGTGTTTTAAATGTTCAATTTGCTCATTTCAGTTGGGGGGGGGGGCTAATAAGGGGGCTGACCACTTTTTTGGGGAGGCTAAAGCTCCCCCTAGTCCCCCCTTGGCGCCGCCGCTGAATAAGACATAATTAGTTTTGTTATTTTTTCTTGAACCTTATCTAAACTATTCCTTTGATTTGTTAGTCTACTCTAATGAGCAACGGCCCATGTTTTTTTTTTATCGAAAACAGTTTCTTGTTTAGTAAAGTTATATGGCAAGATTAGAAATATGAATAAACAGTACAGAATAATACTGAAATACGAGAAATAAAGTCAGGCATGAAAATATGCACACAATAAAAAAAATCTAGTTGCAGTTTTTCTCTTTCCCCATATTTTCTTAGCATGCCTAATGCATAATATACTATCATCATCTCGTGGTACATTAGTAGAAATACTTGGTGAAAGACATGTTTGAAATCATTTATGTACTACTTTGCAAAGTGTATATAAACTAGGTCTGTCCACCTTATTGAAAATTACGTTATGACGTCACGTCGCCTACAGATTCATGTGGACTTCAGGGGCCGTATACACAAAACTTTTTTGTTAGCCTTAACAATCTCTGCTAGCTAACAGAAAACCACTAAAAGTTATACACCAATGCTTAACTAACAACTGTTAGCTAGCAAACAGTTGTTTGTCAAGTACCGCTAAACAGCGCTGAAGTTAGCAGCTTATGAACATGTAAATGGACGTATTATCAAAAATTGCACACATAAAACAGTGTTATTAATGCAGTTGTTCAGAATTCATTAATAAAGTATCATGATAGCACATAGATATCGTATGTATGGGTTTTTAGAAGTACTTATTAACCAACGACAGATATTTTTGGACGAAGGCGCATTGTATAGGCGGCCGTGCCACAGACAAATCTTCCGACAGAAGACTCAACAATAATTTCAGAGGACATAGACATGGCAGAAGAAACACAGGAAAAGAAAAGGAAGCCAAACTGGTCACAATAGGAAACACTCCTCTTGATCAACGTGATTATGGAGAAAAAATAATAATAAATGGGCGATTCAAGCCAAGTTAAAACCACAAGGATAAGAGGGAGGCATGACAAAGCACGTTGATGCTATGGTATTGTTTTCTGTTTACATATAAATGTTCATCGACACTTGGAGCCCCAATTCTAATGTTTGTGCCATCTATGGTACCCACAACACCGGGAAACCTACAGTTTTCCATGAACTCTGCTTGTTTTACTTGCACTTCTTGGCGAGTCAATAGGAATTTTACAAACTGAGTTACAATATCTGGTTCTGATAGTGCATCAATTGTTTGAGTAATGACACGGCTGATTGATCCTTGCGAGGTCCCAAATTCGTCACTGCTGCATTTTACCTGTGGCTAAATATCATAGGGTAATTGCCACCTTCGTCTCAGGACTCAGTGGTCGATTCCGTTCTGTTCGGGATTGAAGCTTGTCCCTCACTAAATCAGCTATTTTTATTATACCAGCACGGTTCATTCTGAAGCGTTTGATGAGTTCGTCGTCATTGTACTCGTTAAACATGTCCCGTCGCTGTCGATAAACTCGCAGTCATCTTTTTAGTTGTTGTTGCTCCGCCATCTTCTCTACTAACAGGAACTTGTTAAGAGCTTAATAGTCCTCCTCAGCACTTTTATCTTAACAGTACTTTTAAGGCCCTAGCAAGTTTTCTGTATCACTGTTAGTGCTTAACAGCTAAATGTTAGCCTTAACAGGAATTTGTTACCCTTAACAGCTATTTGTTAGTGCTAACAAGTTTTGTGTATACGGCCCCAGGAGGCGAGCGGGGTCGGCTTTCAGCGACAAACCTGAAATACACATAGTGCTAATATTTCTCGTGTGGGACAGAACACTTTTGTTGGCATGGTAGTCTGGGAGATGCATGTGTTTTGACTTATGAATCTCTGATTTTCACGATTTGCATGTAATTGTTATAGTTATAAGATCCATTTGTCACTGAGAGCCTCTCTTGTCTATTAGAGTTGCTATTTCATTCATCGTTATTTCATCACAATAGCCACTATCATCAGAATCATCATTACCATTATCCTTACCATCATTATCATTATCAATATCATTACCGTCACTATTATTGTCATCCATCATTGTTATCGTCAATACTATTATCATTATAATCATCATTATCATTATGATCATTATAATGGTATTATAGTATTATTGCTATCTTGTGTATTCTTTTTGTATTAGGTCACACATAATTAGCGGTAATGACGGATACTTGGACCCAAATCAACATTGGCCAAAAGCGACGAAGTGATCAAACTTTGCTATCATCATCAAGAAGAGCGGATGGTAATTCTGGATCATATGATGACATGAATCACGATCATCGAGCAGAGGACAGCAGTGAGACATCAATGGCCTTAGTGCATCGGGGAGAGGGTATGAATGGAATTCGAGTGAGGATGAAGGAGTTGCACCGACCCCCACACCACCTGACACGAACCCCTGCGACAATGTGGGTTTTTCTTCCTGGAGTGATGGTCATGATTTTGAGCCTCACATTCACAATTTTGACTCTAGCTCATCAGGTGTGACTTCAGTTTTTTTCCCGTTGGACCTGATGGAACGGAAGCAGAACATTTAGAAGCCTTCTTTGACAATGAAGTAATGGACAAAATAGTGCAGGAGACTAATCTACAACATAATTATCTCATAACACAGGAGAGTGACAATTCAGAAGAAAGTAATACACACAACCACCTCAGGATATGGAAGACGCAACAGTCAGGGAACTCTTTGTGTTCTTTGCTCTAATTATTCTGATGCCACATGCAAAGAAACATGTCATCAGTGACTATTGAAAAAAGAACCGTTGCTGGGTACACCAACATTCGGGAAATTCATGTCAAGAAATAGGTTCCAAACACTATTAAGGACCTTGCCACTTTGCCACGAACACACAACCTCGACCAGACGACCGCATGTGGAAGATATGTGATGTGTTTATGATGATAAAGGAACGGTACAGCCGATTTCTCAAACCCTTCTGCAAGCTGGTAATAGACGAATCATTTGTGATATTCAAGGGACGTCTTATTTTCAAGCAGTATATGCAGACGGAAAGGAACTAATTTGGAATCAAATTGTTTGTCTTGTGTGATTGTGAGACTGGTATTGTAGTGGATATGATTCCATTCACAGGCACCATCGTTGATTACAATCGAAATTACCCTCACGGAAGCATCAGGAGCATTATCTAAACTCTAATTCCCCCAGATATGTCCCGTTTTCTGCACGACAAAGGGGTGCCGAAGATGGGTCGCCGCCCCCTCTGTCTGGGTGCCGAAGATGGGTCGCCGCCCCCTCTGTCTGGCTGCCGAAGATGGGTCGCCGCCCCCTCTGTCTGGGTGCCGAAGATGGGTCGCCGCCCCCTCTGTCTGGCTGCCGAAGATGGGTCGCCGCCCCCTCTGTCTGGCTGCCGAAGATGGGTCGCCGCCCCCTCTGTCTGGGTGCCGAAGATGGGTCGCCGCCCCCTCTGTCTGGGTGCCGCAGATGGGTCGCCGCCCCCTCTGTCTGGGTGCCGAAGATGGGTCGCCGCCCCCTCTGTCTGGGTGCCGAAGATGGGTCGCCGCCCCCTCTGTCTGGCTGCCGAAGATGGGTCGCCGCCCCCTCTGTCTGGGTGCCGAAGATGGGTCGCCACCCCCTCTGTCTGGCTGCCGAAGATGGGTCGCCGCCCCCTCTGTCTGGGTGCCGAGGATGGGTCGCCGCCCCCTCTGTCTGGCTGCCGAAGATGGGACGCCGCCCCCTCTGTCTGGGTGCCAAAGATAGGTCTCCGCCCCCTGTGTCTGATTGCCGAAGATAGGTCGCCGCCCCCTCTGTCTGGATGCCGAAGATGGGTCGCAACCCCCTCTGTCTGGCTGCCGAGGATGGGTCGCTGCCCCCTCTGTCTGGGTGCCGAAGATGGGTCGCCGCCCCCTCTGTCTGGCTGCCGAAGATGGGTCGCCGCCCCCTCTGTCTGGGTGCCGAAGATGGGTCGCCGCCCCCTCTGTCTGGCTGCCGAAGATGGGTCGCCGCCCCCTCTGTCTGGCTGCTGAAGATGGGTCGCCGCCCCCTCTGTCTGTCTGCCGAAGATGGGTCGCCGCCCCCTCTGTCTGGGTGCCGAAGATGGGTCGCCGCCCCATCTGTCTGGGTGCCGAAGATGGGTCGCCGCCCCCTCTGTCTGGGTGCCGAAGATGGGTCGCCGCCCCCTCTGTCTGGCTGCCGAAGATGGGTCGCCGCCCCCTCTGTCTGGGTGCCGAAGATGGGTCGCTGCCCCTTCTGTCTGGGTGCCGAAGATGGGTCGCCGCCCCCTCTGTCTGGCTGCCAAAGATGGGTCGCCGCCCCCTCTGTCTGGCTGCCGAAGATGGGTCGCCGCCCCCTCTGTCTGGCTGCCGAAGATGGGTCGCCGCCCCCTCTGTCTGGGTGCCGTAGATGGGTCGCCGCCCCCTCTGTCTGGGTGCCGAAGATGGGTCGCCGCCCCCTCTGTCTGGCTGCCGAAGATGGGTCGCCGCCCCTTCTGTCTGGGTGCCGATGATGGGTCGCCGCCCCCTCTGTCTGGGTGCCGAAGATGGGTCGCCGCCCCCTCTGTCTGGCTGCCGAAGATGGGTCGCCGCCCCCTCTGTCTGGCTGCCGAAGATGGGTCGCCGCCCCCTCTGTCTGGCTGCCGAAGATGGGTCGCCGCCCCCTCTGTCTGGGTGCCGAGGATGGGTCGCCGCCCCCTCTGTCTGGGTGCCGAAGATGGGTCGCCGCCTCCTCTCTCTGGCTGTCGAAGATGGGTCGCCGCTCTCTCTGTCTAGGTACCGAAGATGGGTCGCCGCCCCCTCTGTCTGGGTGCCAAAGATGGGTCGCCGCCCCCTCTGTCTGGGTGCCGAAGATGGGTCGCCGCCCCCTCTGTCTGGGTGCCGAAGATGGGTCGCCGCCCCCTCTGTCTGGCTGCCGAAGATGGGTCGCCTACCCCTCTGTCTGGGTGCCGAAGATGGGTCGCCGCCCCCTCTGTCTGGGTGCCGAAGATGGGTCGCCGCCCCCTCTGTCTGGGTGCCGAAGATGGGTCGCCGCCCCCTCTGTCTGGCTGCCGAACATGGGTCGCCGCCCCCTCTGTCTGGCTGCCGAAGATGGGTCGCCGCCCCCTCTGTCTGGCTGCCAAAGATGGGTCGCCGCCCCCTCTGTCTGGATGCCGAAGATGGGTCGCCGCCCCCTCTGTCTGGCTGCCGAAGATGGCTCTTCTCCCCCTCTGTCTGGCTGCCGAAGATGGGTCGCCTCCCCCTCTGTCTGGTTGCCGAAGATGGGTCGCCGCCCCCTCTGTCTGGCTGCCGAAGATGGGTCGCCGCCCCCTCTCTCTGGGTGCCGAAGATGGGTCGCCGCCCCCTCTGTCTGGCTGCCGAAGATGGGTCGCCGCCCCCTCTGTCTGGCTGCCGAAGATGGGTCGCCGCCCCCTCTGTCTGGCTGCCGAAGATGGGTCGCCGCCCCTTCTGTCTGGGTGCCGAAGATGGGTCGCCGCCCCCTCTGTCTGGCTGCCGAAGATGGGTCGCCGCCCCCTCTGTCTGGGGGCCGAAGATGGGTCGCCGCCCCCTCTAACTGTCTGCCGAAGATGGGTCGCCATCCCTCTGTCTGGGTGCCAAAGATGGGTCACTGCCCCTTCTGTCTGGGTGCCGAAGATGGGTCGCCGCCCCCTTTGTCTGGGTGCCGAGGATGGGTCGCCACCCCCTCTGTCTGGCTGCCAAAGATGGGTCGCTGCTCCCTCTAGATGCCGAAGATGGGTCGCCGCCCCCTCTGTCTGGCTGCCGAAGACGGGTCGCCGCCCCCTCTGTCTGGGTGCCGAAGATGGGTCGCCGCCCCCTCTGTCTGGCTGCCGAAGATGGGTCGCCGCCCCCTCTCTCTGTCTGCCGAAGATGGGTCCCCGTCCCCTCTGTCTGGGTGCCGAAGATGGGTCGCCGCCCCCTATGTCTGGGTGCCGAGGATGGGTCGCCGCCCCCTCTGTCTGGCTGCCGAAGATGGGTCGCCGCCCCCTCCAAATGGGTGCCGAAGATGGGTCGCCGCCCCCTCTCTCTGGCTGCCGAAGATGGGTCGCCGCCCCCTCTCTCTGGTTGCCGAAGATGGGTCGCCGCCCCCTCCGTCTGGGTGCCGAAGATGGGTCGCCGCCCCCTCTGTCTGGGTGCCGAAGATGGGTCGCCGCCCCCTCTGGGTACCGAGGATGGGTTGCCACCACTTCTGTCTTGCTGCCGAAGATGGGTCGCCGCCCCCTATGTCTGGGTGCCGAGGATGGGTCGCCGCCCCATCTGTCTGGCTGCCGAAGATGGGTTGCCGCCCCCTCCGTCTGGCTGCCGAAGATGGGTCGCCGTCCCCTCTGTCTGGGTGCCGAAGATGGGTCGCCGCCACCTCTGTCTGGCTACCGAAGATGGGTCGCCGCCCCCTCTGTCTGGCTGCCGAAGAAGGGTCGCCGCCCCTTCTTTCTGGGTGCCGAAGATGGGTCGCCGCCCCCTCTCTCTGGCTGCCGAAGATGGGTCGCCGCCCCCTCTGTCTGGCTGCCGAAGATGGGTCGCCGCCCCCTCTGCCTGGGTGCCGAAGATGGGTCGCGGCCCCCTCGCTCTGGTTGCCGAAGATGGGTCGCCGCCCCCTCTGTCTGGGTGCCGAAGATGGGTCGCCGCCCCCTCTGTCTGGTTGCCGAAGATGGGTCGCCGCCCCCTCTGTCTGGGTGCCGAAGATGGGTCGCCGCCCCCTCTGTCTGGGTGCCGAAGATGGGTCGCTGCCCCCTCTTTCTGGGTGCCGAAGATGGGTCGCCGCCCCCTCTGTCTGGGTGCCGAAGATGGGTCGCCGCCCCCTCTGTCTGGCTGCCGAAGATGGGTCGCCGCCCCCTCTGTCTGGGTGCCGAAGATGGGTCGCGGCCCCCTCGCTCTGGTTGCCGAAGATGGGTCGCCGCCCCCTCTGTCTGGGTGCCGAAGATGGGTCGCCGCCCCCTCTGTCTGGCTGCCGATGATGGGTCGCCGCCCCCTCTGTCTGGGTGCCGAAGATGGGTCGCCGCCCCCTCTGTCTGGGTGCCGAAGATGGGTCGCTGCCCCCTCTTTCTGGGTGCCGAAGATGGGTCGCCGCCCCCTCTGTCTGGGTGCCGAAGATGGGTCGCCGCCCCCTCTGTCTGGCGGCCGAAGATGGGTCGCCGCCCCCTCTGTCTGGGTGCCGAAGATGGGTTGCGGCCCCCTCCCTCTGGTTGCCGAAGATGGGTCGCCGCCCCCTCTGTCTGGGTGCCGAAGATGGGTCGCCGCCCCCTCTGTCTGGTTGCCGAAGATGGGTCGCCGCCCCCTCTGTCTGGCTGCCGAAGATGGGTCGCCGCCCCCTCTGTCTGGCTGCCGAAGATGGGTCGCCGCCCTCTCTGTCTGGCTACCGAAGATGGGTCGCCGCCCCCTCTGTCTGGCTCTCGAAGATGGGTCGCCGCCCTCTCTGTCTGGTTGCCAAAAATGGGTCGCCGCCCCCTCTGTCTGGGTGCCGAAGATGGGTCGCCGCCCCCTCTGTCTGGGTGCCGAAGATGGGTCGCCGCCCCCTCTGTCTGGTTGCCGAAGATGCATTCACACGGGCAAACCAGGTTTGAAGAACGGTTTGTCAAACTCGGTCGAAAACGCATTCACACGGGCAAACCAGGTTTGAAGAACGGTTTGTCAAACGCGGTCGAAAACGCATTCACACGGGCAAACCAGTTTTGAAGAACGGTTTTCAAACGCGGTCGAAAGCGCATTCACACAGGCAAACCTGGTTTGAAGAACGGTTTGTCAAACGCGGTCGAAAACGCATTCACACGGGCAAACCAGGTTTGAAGAACGGTTTGTCAAACGCGGTCGAAAACGCATTCACACGGGCAAACCAGGTTTGAAGAACGGTTTGTCAAACGCGGTCGAAAACGCATTCACACGGGCAAACCAGGTTTGAAGAACGGTTTGTCAAATGCGGTCGAAAACGCATTCACACGGGCAAACAAGGTTGAAGAACGGTTTGTCAAACGTTTTTGAAAAAACATTCACACGGGCAAACCAGGTTTGACAAATGGTTGTTCAAACGTGGTTGAAAACACATTCACACGGGCAAACTAGGTTTGGCAAGCGGTTTGTCAAACGTGTTTGAAAACACATTCACAGGGGCAAACCAGGTTTGATAAACGTTTTGTCCAGCGTGTTTAAAAATACATTCACACGGTCAAACCAAATATTTTTGCCTAATGTGAAGATGAAAATCGACGGCATTTTTGCCCTATTTTGAAGGAGAAAATCGATGGCATTTTTGCTTTGTGTGAAGATGGAAATCGACGGCAGTTTTGCCTAGTGTGAATGAGTAAATCGACGGTATTTTTGCCGAGTGTGAAGATGAAAATCGACGACATTTTTGTCCTGTGTGAAGGGGAAAATCGACGGTATTTTTGCTTAGTGTGAAGATGGAAATCGACGGCAGTTTTGCCTAGTGTGAAGATGGAAATCGACGGTATTTTTGCCTAGTTTGAAGGATGAAATCGACGGTATTTTTGCCTAGTGTGAAGATGAAAATTGACGGCATTATTGTCCTGTGTGAAGGAGAAAATCGACGGTATTTTTGCTTAGTGTGAAGATGAAAATCGACGGCAGTTTTGCCTAGTGTGAAGATGGAAATCGACGGTAGTTTTGCCTAGTGTGAAGGAGGAAATCGACGGTATTTTTGCCGAGTGTGAAGATGAAAATCGACGGGGGGGTTTTCCTGTGTGAAGGAGAAAATCGACGGTTTTTTTGCTTAGTGTAAAGATGAAAATCGACGGCAGTTTTGCCCTGTGTGGAGAAAATCGACGGCATATTTGCCTGGTGTGAAGGAGGAAATATACGGTATTTTTGCCTTGTGTGAAGATGAAAATCGACGGCAATTATGCCCTGTGTGAAGAAGAAATCGACGGCATTTCTGCTTAGTGTGAAGATGGAAATCGACGGCAGTTTTGCCTAGTATAAAAATGGAAATCGACGGTATTTTTGCCTACTTGTGCAGATAGAAATTGACGGCATTTTTGCCCTGTGTGAAGGAGGAAATCGACGGCTAATGTGCCTTGTGTGAAGATGTAAATCGACGGTATTTTGGCCAAATGTGAAGATGGAAACCGACTGTATTTTTGCCTAGTGTGAAGATGGAAATCGACGGTGTTTTTGCCTAGTTTAAGACGACGTGAAAGGGAAATTCAGATGTCAAGGGGCGAAATTTTCAGGTCAGCACGTGGCCTTACGTAACACTGAACGAAACATTCTGAGAAAGCCGTGTAGAGAAAAATGTTTTAAGAATATAGAAAAGACGATCAATTTTGACAATTGTGTTCATATTAAAACTGAGCGAAACATTCTGAGAAAATCTTTAAATACATGTAGAGAGAAACGTTAAAAGACGATGAATTTTGACAATTGTGTTGAACGAGACATTCTGAGAAATTTTCTAAACACGTGGAGAGAAAGATGTTTTAAAAATATAGAAAATATGATGGATTTTGATGCGACGTGACGTCATAACGTCGGCATCAGAGTGCGGGAAGATTTTTCGGTCCTTGTGTTATGGTCATCGCGCGTAGGCAACTTTTTCCTTGACTTTAGGCGATGAAAACATATTTCTGTATTTTGAGGACCAAAGAACTCGATGGAGATAATCAGGAAACTTGAAATGTATATATACAAAAATAGCGTTTTCTATCGACGTCATGAAAATAATGACGACAATGGAGCGCGGTGCATTGTGGGATTAATGACGTCTTTCCCAATGTGAGAATCTAAAAATTAGTCTTTTTGTCAACTATGCATGAGCACAGTTGTATGATTAAGCAGTTGTTGCACATAGATTATATTTCTGACAACAACATATTTCCACCAATATGTAAATATTTCTTTTCCAAACTCACCCTTTTTGGCGCATTTCATTTACTGCAAAGTATCTACATCAAATACAATGTCTTCATTTCATTCCTTCTTCCTTAAAGAACCTAATTTTGCAAATTAACCGACAAAAGTAATTATAAAGATACCAAGTATCAAGATGATCATGATATAATGTTAATCATCAAAATTCGCAAACACAATAGCAAATGTACTCGTACCTCCAACCTCCATTTGAATAACGACAATATGACTTCCGTTGCAGACATCTAGACGTCTCTAAGGACATATCCAACAGCATATGACGGAAAGATAATTTGTTGTTCGGAGATTTGAACAATTAAATTTTGTAACCATATATCAAACTCCC
>NC_134788.1:30036784-30049284 GCF_046742065.1 Oratosquilla oratoria
TGTGAAAGTTGATATTTTCTGTGCTGGGATGAGGTTGGTACCCCTGACATGTGATGACGTACTTTCAACATGAATAATTTCCCGCCAAAAGTAGATGAGTAAATAAATGAATATATATGTAAATATATAAGTAAAGACACAAATAAATTAGTTATCAAATATATAAACAGAGTAAAGAGATAAGATAGGTAAATAGATAAGTAAGATCAAAATTTTCTTTCGGAAATTCTCCATTCGTCGTCTATCTCGCTACTCATTTTATTACCATTTGTTTTCATAATTCCTTTAATTAGTATAGAATTAGTATTTGATAAAAAAACCTTGAATATAATCGTGTGTATGTTTATGTACGCATGTGTGTATATATGTAGGTATGCATGTATTTGTGCGTTTATATGCCGTATCTTACACCGTGAAGTTGGTAGGCCTGTCTCATTGTGTAGACACCAAGCAAGACATATAGTGTACATACATATACATATACGTATATATATGTACATATATGTATATATATATATATACATATATGTATATATGTATATATATATATAAATACATATATGTATGTGTATATATATATATATATATATATATATATATATGTGTGTGTGTGTGTGTGTGTGTATATGTAATTATAGAGACATTGGGACAAATTATGGGAAAGGTGGAGGGGGAAACACGGGTCTTTATCTGATTATCGAGTTTATTCCTGACCGGTTTCGCTTACAATAGCTTCTTCAGAGGAACACTCCTCTGAAGAAGCTATTGTAAGCGAAACCGGTCAGGAATAAACTCGATAATCAGATAAAGACCCGTGTTTCCCCCTCCACCTTTCCCATGATATGTAATTATGTATATATGTATGTATATGTATAATATATATATATATATATATATATATATATATGTGTGTGTGTGTGTGTGTGTGTGTGTGTGTATAATGTATATATATATACATATATATATGTAATATATATATATATATTTTTTTTTTTTTTTTTTTTTTTTAAATAGACTCATCCACTGGGATTCGAACCCTTGCCTAGGCGGCTTGCGTCTTATAAGACAAAGGCCTTACCGACCATGCCATCTCGACCCTACAAAACGAAACGACTTGGTTCACGGCCCAGTCGTTCCGCCGAGGGCACTCGGACAGAACATGATACGTAATGTATTTCATCAAATCCTTTATGCAGGTTAGTCTTCCGACAAGTGTTTTTATCATTTGACAATTTTTGGAAATAGACTCATCCACTGGGATTCGAACCCCAGTGGATGAGTCTATTTCCAAAAATTGTCAAAAAAAAAAAAAAAAAAAAAAAAAAATATATATATATATATATATATATATATATATATATATATATATATATATATATAAGGTTTCAGTATTTCTGTTCTTCAAAGAACATGCTGATTGGCTCGTAGTTACTATATCTGTAAAATATGGACCCCCTGTGAAATATGGACCCCCCGTGGAAAATGGACCCCCTCGACATAGTTGTCTATGCCCTAACAGTACACTGCCGTGGATGGGATGTGACAGATATACACCGCCAACGGCAAATGCCGTCTTATTATAATAGCATTATATTAATACTTAGCAACTCTCCTATCAATCACCTGATTGGCTGCGACCACCCTAAAAAAATCAGTAAAGCTTGAGTTGTCAAGAGGGGAGTATATCAGTTACTGTGAAGAACATACACTTGTATATTCTGATTAGCCTAGCAAAGTAGCTACCAGTTCATTTATCCTTTAGGCAAGAGTTTTAGTTACAAAGCTATATAAGACATAATTAGTTTTATTATTTTTTCTTGAAGCTTGGCTAAATTATTGCTTTAATTTGTTAGTCTACACTAATGATCAACGGTTCATATTTTTTTCTTATCGAAAACAGTTTATTGTTTAGTAAAGTTATATGCCAAGATTAGAAATATGTATAGACGGTACAGAATAATACTGAGACACAAGAAATAAAATTAGGCATGAAAATATTATGCGCACGATAAAAAGTCTCGCTTTATAATGTTAGGGTTGCCGTTTATCTCTTTCCCCATATTTTCTTAGCATGCCTAATGCATAATATACTATTATCATCTCGTGGTACATTAGTAGAAATACTTGGTGAAAGACATGTTTGAAATCGTTTATGTAGTACTTTGCGAAGTATATATAAACTCGGTCTGTCCACCTTGTTGAAAATTACGTTATGACGTCACGTAGCCTACAGATTCGTGAGGACTTGAGGCGAGCGGGGTCGGCTTTCAGCGACAAGCCTGAAATACACATCGTGCTAATATTTCTCGTGTGGGATAGAACACTTATTTTAGCATTGTTCTCTGGGAGCATGTCTTATGAGTCTCCGATTTTCACGATTTGCATGTTGTTATAGTTATAAGATCCGTTTGTCACTGAGAGCCTCTCCTGTCAACTGGCCTAATTATTAGTTGACATTTCATTCATCGTTATTTCATCACAATAGCCATCATCATCATCATCATCATCATCATCATCATCATCATCATCATCATCATCATCATCATCATCATCATCATCATCATCATCATCATCATCATCATCATCATCATCATCAGTATCATCATCATTACCATTATCCTTACCATCATTATCATCGTTACCATTATCAATAATATCATTACCGTCACTATTATTGTCATCCATCATTGTTATCGCCAGTATTATTATCATTATAATCATTATCATGACCATTATAATGGTATTATGGTATTATTGCTATCTTATGTATTATTTTTGTATTAGGTCACACATGATTAGCGGTAATGACGGATACTTGGACCCAAATCAGCATTGGCCAAAGGCGACGAAGTGATCAAACTTTGCTATCATCATCAAGAAGAGCGCGGATGGAAACTCTGGATCATAGAATGACATGAATCACGATCATCGAGCAGAGGACAGCAGTGAGACATCAATGGCCTTAGTGCATCGGGGAGAGGGTATGAATGGAATTCGAGTGAGGATGAAGGAGTTGCACCGACCCCCACACCACCTGACACGAACCCCTGCGACAATGTGGGTTTTTCTTCCTGGAGTGATGGTCATGATTTTGAGCCTCACATTCACAATTTTGACTCTAGCTCATCAGGTGTGACTTCAGTTTTTTTTCCCGTTGGACCTGATGGAACGGAAGCAGAACATTTAGAAGCCTTCTTTGACAATGAAGTAATGGACAAAATAGTGCAGGAGACTAATCTACAACATAATTATCTCATAACACAGGAGAGTGACAATTCAGAAGAAAGTAATACACACAACCACCTCAGGATATGGAAGACGCAACAGTCAGGGAACTCTTTGTGTTCTTTGCTCTAATTATTCTGATGCCACATGCAAAGAAACATGTCATCAGTGACTATTGAAAAAAGAACCGTTGCTGGGTACACCAACATTCGGGAAATTCATGTCAAGAAATAGGTTCCAAACACTATTAAGGACCTTGCCACTTTGCCACGAACACACAACCTCGACCAGACGACCGCATGTGGAAGATATGTCATGTGTTTATGATGATAAAGGAACGGTACAGCCGATTTCTCAAACCCTTCTGCAAGCTGGTAATAGACGAATCATTTGTGATATTCAAGGGACGTCTTATTTTCAAGCAGTATATGCAGACGGAAAGGAACTAATTTGGAATCAAATTGTTTGTCTTGTGTGATTGTGAGACTGGTATTGTAGTGGATATGATTCCATTCACAGGCACCATCGTTGATTACAATCGAAATTACCCTCACGGAAGCATCAGGAGCATTATCTAAACTCTAATTCCCCCAGATATGTCCCGTTTTCTGCACGACAAAGGGGTGCCGAAGATGGGTCGCCGCCCCCTCTGTCTGGGTGCCGAAGATGGGTCGCCGCCCCCTCTGTCTGGCTGCCGAAGATGGGTCGCCGCCCCCTCTGTCTGGGTGCCGAAGATGGGTCGCCGCCCCCTCTGTCTGGCTGCCGAAAATGGGTCGCCGCCCCCTCTGTCTGGCTGCCGAAGTTGGGTCGCCGCCCCCTCTTTCTGGGTGCCAAAGATGGGTCGCCGCCCCCTCTAACTGGGTCCCGAAGATGGGTCGCCGCCCCCTCTGTCTGGGTGCCGAGGATGGCTCGCCTCCCCCTCTGTATGGCTGCCGAGGATGGGTCGCTGCCTCCTCTGTCTGGTTGCCGGAGATGGGTCGCCGCCCCCTCTGTCTGGCTGCCGAAGATGGGTCGCCGCCCTCTCTTTCAGGGTGCCGAAGATAGGTCGCCGCCCCCTCTGTCTGGGTGCCGGAGATGGGTCGCCGCCCCCTCTGGCTGCCGAAGATGGGTCGCCGCCCTTTCTGTCTGGCTGCCGAGGATGGGTCGCCACCACTGCTGTCTTGCTGCCGAAGATGGGTCGCCGCCCCCTATGTCTGGGTGCCGAAGATGGGTCGCCGCCCCCTATGTCTGAGTGCCGAGGATGGGTCGCCGCCCCATCTGTCTGGCTGCCGAAGATGGGTTGCCGCCCCCTCTGTCTGGGTGCCGAAGATGGGTCGCCGCCCCCTCTGTCTGGCTGCCGAAGATGGGTCGCCGCCCCCACTGTCTGGTTGCCGAAGATGGGTCGCCGCCCCCTCTGTCTGGCTGCCGAAGATGGGTCACCGACCCCTCTGTCTGGGTGCCGAAGATGGGTCAACGCCCCCTCTGTCTGGGTGCCGAAGATGGGTCGCCGCCCCCTCTGTCTGGGTGCCGAAGATGGGTCGCTGCCCCCTCTTTCTGGGTGCCGAAGATAGGTCGCCGCCCCCTCTGTCTGGCTGCCGAAGATGGGTCACCGACCCCTCTGTCTGAGTGCCGAAGATGGGTCAACGCCCCCTCTGTCTGGGTGCCGAAGATGGGTCGCCGCCCCCTCTGTCTGGGTGCCGAAGATGGGTCGCTGCCCCCTCTTTCTGGGTGCCGAAGATGAGTCGCCGCCCCCTCTGTCTGGCTGCCGAAGATGGGTCGCCGCCCCCTCTGTCTGGGTGCCGAGGATGGGTCGCCGCTCCCTCTAACTGTTTGCCGAAGATGGGTCGCCGCCCCCTCTGTCTGGGTGCCAAAGATGGGTCGCTGCCCCTTCTGTCTGGATGCCGAAGATGGGTCGCCGCCCCCTCTGTCTGGGTGCCAAAGATGGGTCGCCGCCCCCTCTGTCTGGGTGCCGAAGAAAGGTCGCCGCCCCCTCTCTCTGGCTACTGAAGATGGGTCGCCGACCCCGCTGTCTGGGTGCCGTAGATGGGTCGACGCCCCCTCTGTCAGGATGCCGAAGATGGGTCGCCGCCCCCTCAATCTGGCGGCCGAAGATTGGTCGCCGCCCCCTATCTCTGGCCACCGAAGATGGGTCGCCGCCCCCTCTGTCTGGGTGCCGAAGATGGGACGCCGCCCCCTCTCTCTGGCTGCCGAAGATGAGTCGCCGACCCCTCTGTCTGGTTGCCGAAGATGGGTCGCCGCCCCCTCTGTCTGGGTGCCGAAGATGGGTCGCCGCCCACTCTGGCTGCCGAGGATGGGTCGTCGCCCCCACTGTCTGGGTGCCGAAGATGGGTCGCCGCCCCCTCCGTCTGGCTGCCAAAGATGGGTCGCCGCCCCCTCTGTCTGGGTGCCGATAATGGGTCGCCGCCCCTTCTGTCTGGCTGCCGAAGATAGGTCGCCGCCCCCGCTGTCTGGGTGCCGAAGATGGGTCGCCGCCCCCTCTGTCTGACTGCCGAAGATAGGTCGCCGCCCCCTCTGTCTGGCTGCCGAAGATGGGTCGCCGCCCCCTCTGTCTGAGTGCCGAAGATGGGTCGCTGCCCCCTCCGTCTCGCGTGCGAAGATGGGAAACCGCCCCCTTTTTCTGGCTTCCGAAGATGGGTCGCCGCCCCTTCTGTCTGGGTGCCGATGATGGGTCCCCGCCCCCTCTCTCTGGGTGCCGAAGATGGGTCGCCGGCCCCTCTGTCTGGCTGCCGAAGATGTGTCGCCGCTCCCTCTGTCTGACTGCCGAAGATGGGTCGCCGCCCCCTCTGTCTCGGTGCCGAAGATGAGTCGCCGCCCCCTATGTCTGGCTGCCGAAGATGGGTCGCCGCCCCCTCGGTCTGGGTGCCGAAGATGGGTCGCCGCCCCCTCTCTCTGGCTGCCGAAGATGGGTCGCCGCCCCCTCTGTCTGGCTGCCGAAGATGGGTCGCCGCCCCCTCTGTCTGGGTGCTGAAGATGGGTCGCCACCCCCTCTGTCTGGGTGCCGAAGATAGGTCGCCGCCCCCTCTGTCTGGCTGCCGAAATGGGTCGCCGCCCCCTCTGTCTGGCTACCGAAGATGGGTCGCCGCCCCTCTGTCTGGCTGCCGAAGATGGGTCGCCGCCCCCTCCGTCTGGGTGCCGAAGATGGGTCACCGCCACCTCTGTCTGGGTGCCGAGGAAGGGTCGCCGCCCCCTCTGTCTGGCTGCCGAAGATGGGTCGCCGGCCCCTCTGTCTGGGTGCCGATGATGGGTCGCCGCCCCCTCTGTCTGGCTGCCGAAGATGGATCGCCGCCCCCTCTGTCTGGATGCCGAAGATGGGTCGCCGCCCCCTCTTTCTGAGTGCCGAAGATGGGTTGCTGCCCCCTCTGTCTGGGTGCCGAAAATGTGTCGCCGCCCCCTCTGTCTGGCTGCCGAAGATGGGTCGCCGTCCCCTCTGTCTGGTTGCCGAAGATGGGTCGCCGCCCCCTCTGTCTGGGTGCCGAAGATTGGTCGCCGCCCCCTCTGTGTGGGTGCCGAAGATGGGTCGCCGCCCCCTCTCTCTGGTTGCCGAAGATGGGTCGCCGCCCCCTCTCTCTGGGTGCCGAAGATGGGTCGCCGCCCCCTTTGTCTGGCTGCCGAAGATGGGTCGCCGCCCCCTATGTCTGGCTGCCGAAGATGGGTCGCCGCCCCCTCTGTCTGGCTGCCGAAGATGGGTCGCCGCCCTCTCTGTCTGGGTGCCGAGGATGGGTCGCTGCCCCCTCTGTCTGACTGCCGAAGATGGGTCGCCGCCCCTCTGTCTGGGTGCCAAGGATGGGTCACCGCCTCCTCTCTCTGGGTACCGAAGATGGGTCGCCGCCTCCTCGGTCTGGGTGCCGAAGATGGGTCGCTGCCCCCTCTGTCTGGCTGCCGAAGATGGGTCGCCGCCCCCTTTGTCTGGCTGCCGAAGATGGGTCGCCGCCCCCTCTGTCTGGCTGCCGAAGATGGGTCGCCGCCCCATCTGTCTCGCTGCCGAAGATGGGTCGCCGCCCCCTCTGTCTGGGTACCGTAGATGGGTCGTCATCCCCTCTGTCTGGCTGCCGAAGATGGGTCGCCGCCCCCTCTGTCTGGCTGCCGAAGACGGGTCGCCGCCCCCTATGTCTGGGTGCCGAAGATGAGTCGCCGCCCCCTATGTCTGGCTGCCGGAGATGGGTCGCCGCCCCCTCCAAATGGGTGCCGAAGATGGGTCGCCGCTCCCTTTCCCTGGCTGCCGAAGATGGGTCGCCGCCCCCTTTGTCTGGCTGCCGAAGATGGGTCGCCGCCCCTTACGTCTGGGTGCCGAGGATGGGTCGCCGCCCCCTCTGTCTGGGTGCCGAAGATGGGTCGCCGCCCCCTCTGTCTGGGTGCCGAGGATGGGTCGCCACCCCCTCTGTCTGGCTGCCGAAGATGGGTCGCCGCACCCTCTGTCTGGGTGCCGAGGATGGGTCACCGCCTCCTCTCTCTGGGTACCGAAGATGGGTCGCCGCCCCCTCGGTCTGGGTGCCGAAGATGGATCGCCGCCCCCTCTGTCTGGGTGCCGAAGATGGGTCGCTGCCCCCTCTGTATGGCTGCTGAAGATGGGTCGCCGCCCCCTTTGTCTGGCTGCCGAAGATGGGTCGCCGCCCCCTCTGTCTGGCTGCCGAAGATGGGTCGCCGCCCCATCTGTCTCGCTGCCGAAGATGGGTCGCCGCCCCCTCTGTCTGGGTACCGTAGATGGGTCGTCATCCCCTCTGTCTGGGTGCCGAAGATGGGTCGCCGCCCCCTTTGTCTGGCTGCCGAAGACGGGTCGCCGCCCCCTATGTCTGGGTGCCGAAGATGAGTCGCCGCCCCCTATGTCTGGCTGCCGGAGATGGGTCGCCGCCCCCTCCAAATGGGTGCCGAAGATGGGTCGCCGCTCCCTTTCCCTGGCTGCCGAAGATGGGTCGCCGCCCCCTTTGTCTGGCTGCCGAAGATGGGTCGCCGCCCCTTATGTCTGGCTGCCGAAGATGGGTCGCCGCCCCTTATGTCTGGCTGCCGAAGATGGGTCGCCGCCCCCTCTGTCTGGGTGCCGAAGATGGGTCGCCGCCCCCTCTGTCTGGATGCCGAAGATGGGTCGCCGCCCCCTCCGTCTGGCTGCCGAAGATGGGTCGCCGCCCACTCTGTCTGGGTGCCGAAGATGGGTCGCCGCCCCCTCTGTCTGGCTGCCGAAGATGGGTCGCCGCCCCCTCTGTCTGGCTGCCGAAGATGGGTCGCCGCCCCCTCTGTCTGGCTGCCGAAGATGGGTCGCCGCCCCCTCTGTCTAGCTGCCGAAGATGGGTCGCCGCCCCCTTTATCTGGGTGCCGAAGATGGGTCGCCGCCCCCTCTGTCTGGCTGCCGAAGATGGGTTGCCGCCCCCTCTGTCTGGCTGCCGAAGATGGGTCGCCGCCCCCTCTGTCTGGCTGCCGAAGATGGGTCGCCGCCCCCTCTGTCTGGCTGCCGAAGAAGGGTCGCCGCCCCTTCTATCTGGGTGCCGAAGATGGGTCGCCGCCCCCTCCGTCTGAGTGCCGAAGATGGGTCGCCGCCCCCTCTATCTGGGTGCCGAAGATGGGTCGCCGCCCCCTCTGTCTGGCGGCCGAAGATGGGTCGCCGCCCCCTCTGTCTGGCTGCCGAAGATGGGTCGCTGCCCCTTCTGTCTGGCTGCCGAGTATGGGTCGCCGCCCCCTCATTCTGGCTGCCGAAGATGGGTCGCCGCCCCTTCTGTCTGGCTGCCGAAGATGGGTCGCCGCCCCCTCTGTCTGGCTGCCGAAGATGGGTCGCCGCCCCCTCTCTCTGGTTGCTGAAGATGGGTCGCCGCCTCCTCTGTCTGGGTGCCGAAGATTGGTCGCCGCCCCCTCTGTGTGGGTGCCGAAGATGGGTCGCCGCCCCCTCTGTCTGGCTACCGAAGATGGGTCGCCGCCCCCTCTGTCTGGGTGTCGAAGATGGGTCGCCGCCCCCTCCGTCTGGGTGCCGAAGATGGGTCGCCGCCCCCTCTGTCTGGCTGCCGAAGATGGGTCGCCGCCCCCTCCTTCTGGCTCCCGAAGATGGGTCGCCGCCCCCTCTGTCTCGCTGCCGAAGATGCATTCACATGGGCAAACCAGGTTTGAAGAACGGTTTGTCAAACTCGGTCGAAAACGCATTCACACTGGCAAACCAGGTTTGAAGAACGGTTTGTCAAACGCGGTCGAAAACGCATTCACACGGGCAAACCAGGTTTGAAGAACGGTTTGTCAAACGCGGTCGAAAACGCATTCACACGGGCAAACCAGGTTTGAAGAACGGTTTGTCAAACGCGGTCGAAAACGCATTCACACAGGCAAACCAGGTTTGAAGAACGGTTTGTCAATTGCGGTCGAAAACGCATTCACACGGGCAAACCAGGTTTGAAGAACGGTTTGTCAAACGCGGTCGAAAACGCATTCACACATGCAAACCTGGTTTGAAGAACGGTTTGTCAAACGCGGTCGAAAACGCATTCACACGGGCAAACCAGGTTTGAAGAACGGGTTGTCAAACGCGGTCGAAAACGCATTCACACGGGCAAACCAGGTTTGAAGAACGGTTTGTCAAACGCGGTCGAAAACGCATTCACACGGTCAAACCAGGTTTGAAGAACGGTTTGTCAAACGCGGCCGAAAACGCATTCACACGGGCAAACCAGGTTTGATGAACGGTTTGTCAAACGCGGTCGAAAACGCATTCACACGGGAAAACCAGGTTTGAAGAACGGTTTGTCAAACGCGGTCGAAAACGCATTCACACGGGCAAACCAGGTTTGAAGAACGGTTTGTCAAATGCGGTCGAAAACGCATTCACACGGGCAAACGAGGTTTGAAGAACGGTTTGTCAAACGTTTTTGAAAAAACATTCACACGGGCAAACCAGGTTTGACAAATGGTTGTTCAAACGTGGTTGAAAACACATTCACACGGGCAAACTTGGTTTGGCAAGCGGTTTGTCAAACGTGTTTGAAAACACATTCACAGGGGCAAACCAGGTTTGATAAACGGTTTGTCCAGCGTGTTTAAAAATGCATTCACACGGTCAAACCAAATATTTTTGCCTAATGTGAAGATGAAAATCGACGGCATTTTTGCCCTATTTTGAAGGAGAAAATCGATGGCATTTTTGCTTTGTGTGAAGATGGAAATCGACGGCAGATTTACCTAGTGTGAATGAGTAAATCGACGGTATTTTTGCCGAGTGTGAAGATGAAAATCGACGACATTTTTGTCCTGTGTGAAGGAGAAAATCGACGGTATTTTTGCTTAGTGTGAAGATGGAAATCGACGGCAGTTTTGCCTAGTGTGATGATGGAAATCGACGGTATTTTTGCCTAGTTTGAAGGAGGAAATCGACGGTATTTTTGCCTAGTGTGAAGATGAAAATTGACGTCATTATTGTCCTGTGTGAAGGAGAAAATCGACGGTAGTTTTGCTTAGTGTGAAGATGAAAATCGACGGCAGTTTTGCCTAGTGTGAAGATGGAAATCGACGGTAGTTTTGCCTAGTGTGAAGGAGGAAATCGACGGTATTTTTGCCGAGTGTGAAGATGGAAATCGACGCGGGGTTTTTTTCCTGTGTGAAGGAGAAAATCGACGGTTTTTTTGCTTAGTGTAAAGATGAAAATCGACGGCAGTTTTGCCCTGTGTGGAGAAAATCGACGGCATATTTGCCTGGTGTGAAGGAGGAAATATACGGTATTTTTGCCTTGTGTGAAGATGAAAATCGACGGCAATTATGCCCTGTGTGAAGAAGAAATCGACGGCATTTTTGCTTAGTATGAAGATGGAAATCGACGGCAGTTTTGCCTAGTATAAAAATGGAAATCGACGGTATTTTTGCCTACTTGTGCAAATAGAAATTTACGGTATTTTTGCCGTGTGAAGGAGGAAATCGACGGCTAATGTGCCTTGTGTGAAGATGTAAATCGACGGTATTTTGGCCAAATGTGAAGATGGAAACCGACTGTATTTTTGCCTAGTGTGAAGATGGAAATCGACGGTGTTTTTGCCTAGTTTAAGACGACGTGAAAGATGTCAAGGGGCGAAATTTTCAGGTCAGCACGTGGCCTTACGTAACACTGAACGAAACATTCTGAGAAAGCCGTGTAGAGAAAAATGTTTTAAGAATATAGAAAAGACGATGAATTTTGACAATTGTGTTCATATTAAAACTGAGCGAAACATTCTGAGAAAATCTTTAAATACATGTAGAGAGAAACGTTAAAAGACGATGAATTTTGACAATTGTGTTGAACGAGACATTCTGAGAAATTTTCTAAACACGTGGAGAGAAAGATGTTTTAAAAATATAGAAAATATGATGGATTTTGATGCGACGTGACGTCATAACGTCGGCATCAGAGTGCGGGAAGATTTTCCGGTCCTTGTGTTATGGTCATCGCGCGTAGGCAACTTTTTCCTTGACTTTAGGCGATGAAAACATATTTCTGTATTTTGAGGACCAAAGAACTCGATGGAGATAATCAGGAAACTTGAAATGTATATATACAAAAATAGCGTTTTCTATCGACGTCATGAAAATAATGACGACAATGGAGCGCGGTGCATTGTGGGATTAATGACGTCTTTCCCAATGTGAGAATCTAAAAATTAGTCTTTTTGTCAACTATGCATGAGCACAGTTGTATGATTAAGCAGTTGTTGCACATAGATTATATTTCTGACAACAACATATTTCCACCAAAATGTAAATATTTCTTTTCCAAACTCACCCTTTTTGGCGCATTTCATTTACTGCAAAGTATCTACATCAAATACAATGTCTTCATTTCATTCCTTCTTCCTTCAAGAACCTAATTTTGCAAATTAACCGACAAAAGTAATTATAAAGATACCAAGTATCAAGATGATAATATAATGTTAATCATCAAAATTCGCAAACACAATAGCAAATGTACTCGTACCTCCAACCTCCATTTGAATAAAGAAAATATGACTTCCGTTGCAGACATCTAGACGTCTCTAAGGACATATCCAACAGCATATGACGGAAAGATAATTTGTTGTTCGGAGATTTGAACAATTAAATTTTGTAACCATATATCAAACTCCCACGAATCAAAATGCCATAGTCAATATTATCCCATTGCTCATAATCCCACACATAAAATATTCCAGGATGTTGATAATATTAATAAACACTATGTTAAAGTATAATTTCATTTGATAAACTCATTAATGAATATAGGCCTAGGTTAATTGGCGTGGGATTTTTACCAATGGGATTATGATCTTATGGGACTCTGTCATGGATTCGACATAGGCAAG